>NC_137879.1:15488981-15703981 GCF_963924005.1 Protomyctophum bolini | reverse complement strand
CACACTGATTATCAAGAAAATGAAAACATGGCACTTCATGACAAAAAGGTTGCCGACCCCTGATATAGAGGATACACCACCAAGACAAATTATGATGATGGATGACTTTCAACCAGGCATCCCTATTTTTGGAATGTCATTGTAATTATACCAAAATTCACTAACATTGTCAAACATTTTCAGAAACTGTGAAAATAGCCGATCGACAAGGTCACAATTAATGGTGATGTGATGCATTGTGAGATTGGCTATTTTCACTGCAGAAATTCCCTCACATCAGCTAATGCGTTGATAAAACACCACAGCAATTTCTGTTTCTGGTAATATGACAACTGTTGAAAATAAAATGAAATACCTGTAGGAAAGAGAGATCGGGCTGTCCGTAAAGGTGTGTTATCTCCAAGTTACCATGGACGACCTGGCAGCCTGTATAGAGCAGCTTCAGGGTGTCATAATGGTTCTCCAGGCTGGACGGCAGAGCCAGCTTCATGTCCGTACCCAGACACACTAGAAAATAAAAGGAAAGGCATGTTTCTGGTCAGGAACTGTATCTTTGGCTCAATTTGTTTAATTAATACCCAACAAAACTCCCCTACAATTAAAGGGAACCAGAGCGGTGCCAGTTGAGCAGAGGCTTTTGTGTCAGTGTGATGTCAGAACAGGCCAGACCAGCTCCATATGGAGATATGGGGGTGATCAAGGGGGGATCAATTGGCTAATTTGGGCCCTGTCCAGGAGTCCGGGCAGAGGCTTTTGGTTCTGAACAACCGGTGTATCCGACAGAGCCGGCACCGGGTACTGCATTCCCTTTGGTGGTGTTGAACGTTTGTGTAACATTTGTTATCAGTGGAGCGAACGGTTCTCGAGTTACATGGATTACAGACGTGCGCACACACACACACACACACACACTACCGAGACTTGGTGCATTTATAGTTAGATAGATGAAACCTTAGGCTGGTTTTGTAGTTTGGTTCTAGTTCAGGTTAAAAACTACAGCAAGGTAAAACACCTTATGATAGCAAGCTACACAGGCAGCTGCCTGCAGCTAATACAATGAATAATTGGTGTGTCAATGCATATTGACACACCGGTTGACTACTGTGGCCTTGGACAAGTCTAAATGTAACACACCCATTAGTAGCTTTATTAGCTGTCGCTGTGTTGCCTAATGCCTACTGTATACTAGCCTGCCACGTTTTTTAGTCTGCTGTAGTTTTTAGTGGCCTTGAAAACAAACTACAGAATCAGTCTAGGGTTTCATGCCCCTATGAATGTACATGAATGTACCTACTGCAATTAGGGGTACTAAATAAAAATGTTAAACCTCAACCTCAACTAGAACTGCACTCTGTCGAGTGCCTACTTGCTTGTTGCACACAAGTAGGCCATAAATGGCCTACTAGTGCGCAAGCAGAGCGTGCAAGTACTGTAGACCGCTACAGACTTTCAAATCTCAGCCTACGTACCTTGCTTTTGGAGGAGGAAAAGTAGTATTTTGAAGTATGGTAATGATTACTTATGCCTGTTATGGCAGCGGTGTCAGATTACATACATGTATACTTAGGGGCATTACCTTAACTTTAGTCCACCCGACACTGAAACATGTCATCGTTACGTGACGTCACCATCGATAGCCAATTATACCCTGGGATTGGTTCATATATTCATCACGTCATATGCTCATATGTCTATATATGTGTATATGTGTATATGTATGTATATGTAATTTCAGAGTGATTAGTGGTATAATGTGGTTACTTGGGTGGTTTGATGCGTATGACCCTAACACTGAAACATATCATCATTACGTCCCCATCGTAAACCAATTATACCCTGGCGTTGGTACATAATCTTCATCACGTTATGGGACATCCGTGGAAAGCATACCTGCACGGTCTGCTTCCGTATGTCCCGGGCCAGCATATGACATCATATCACGTGGATTCTAAGGGACATTGGTACATATCTTCATCACGTCATGGGACATATGCTTCGTAGCATGCACGGTCAGCTTCGTGCCAGCATATGACGTCATAACATGTGCTGGCCCCGGACACACGCATCGTAGTAGCACCTGACTGATAACATTACTTGCACGCTCTGCTTGAGCAAGTAAATATATAGAAAGGACACTTCCATTCATAGCCTCCGTGTCAAACATGGAAGAGGAAGTAATCAATCCATGGGGGCCTCTGTGATGCATCTGTTCCATAAGACGCTTTGACTTTTCCATAGAAATAACCACTTGAACCCTAGCATCTCTATTTATTTGGACATAAGCAATATAGCAGATCTACAAGCTCACTACGCGCCACAGAGCTTTTAGATGGGCTATTTTCAGTGAAGAGACCCCGGTCAACAAAGTATTATAGGGTTTAAGTGGTTCATCGGGTACACACAAGCTGTAAAACTACAGCAGTGGTTCTTGGACCTTTTCATGCCGCGACCCCCCCCAAATAATTATATTTGAACTGGGGACCCCCACCCTGACAACAATTGGAATTTTAGAGGTTGAGGGGTATTGAAGTCCTTAAAAAGGTCCTTAAATTGTCACTTTACTGTCCTCTGGTGACGCCCCCAAAACTACGTGGGGACCCCCGACCCACAGGTTGAGAACCAATGGTCTACAGTATCTATATAAAATATACAATATATACCTATTACCTAGGTTCAATATGTTTTTAATCATTGTGCAGAAGTCATCTGGCCACCTTTCTCATATTTCTTCAGGAGAGTGATATTTTCAAATAGACGGAGCTGCTCATCACAAAGTTAAAGATAGCAGAGCTCGAGCAATGTTTAACATTCAAGCAATGACAAATTACATCACTCCAAATATTATGGTCCGGAACGATTTTGGAGTCCGATCAACCTTCCAGTAAGGATTTTGTTAAGCCTTTTGAAAAGACCAAATCGTAAGCATGATGACTACTACTGTTTCACAACTGTGGACTTTTTCCGCTGTCAGTAAAGTGCAGAGAGCCCCCCACACATTACACATAGTCTTACACACACACACACACACACACAGTCACACACACACACACACACACACACACACACACACACACACACACACACACACACACGTCACACACGTCTCACACACACACACACACACAGGGTCATACAGAATTAGAATTCATGGGGACACTTGCAGACACATAGCTCCCATGCCTTTGCTGTCTCACAGCGGACAGTCCCTCCTACAAGAGTTTAGAAATTACTTCCTCTGTCGACCCCCGCCACACTGCAATGGTCCCCTTTTCACCGGACCCCCCCCCCCCCCTGCTCCGCACGACCGCTTTACATACTTAGGGAGAGAGTGAGAGACAACCAGCTGGAGGGGAGACACGTTCATACAGAGACACAGTCAGGAAGATTAACCACTAGCATAGCATCCCCATTCTGGGCTAACATTCATTCAGCGAGAATAACCCTAAGTGTATAGGGTTAGTTGAATATCAGTGTTGTCTTCCAGGTTCACAAGATACGGCTGTATGCTCAGGCTCTTATCAGCCCTGTGTGTTTGCTTCATCTAAAGCTCCCTGGTGATCGGCCAAGCCGTTAGAAATTTACATCCTATATACGGTACACCTGTCAGAGAGAAAAACAGAGACAGAGAGAGAACTATGGGCTCCATTTTCGTCACCGCTAACACCCTTATGCCTAAACTTCTTTGCCTTTTTTTTTACTATTTTGCAAAACATTTTTGAATAGTTAAAATGGCCAGTCTATAAGCTCAGTTGAACTATTCAAAAATGTTTTTCAAAATAGTAAAAAAAAGAAAAGGCAAAGAAGTTTAGGGAAACTGGAAATTGGGAACAAATAAAACCGGAGTGTAGGGTTTCAAACTATGAGTGTAATAAGAATGTAATTAAATGAGACACACAATCAATTCAGTTTACATGAGATCTGACAGCAAGCGACGTCAGCCAACAAATGGTGCTACGATTCAAACTGTGGCTCCCAGAAATACACCCTGAGTGACCTCGTAGCCTGTGTCAAATATCTAATCAAATGACTAATCACAGCCTTCTTCAGCAATGTCGTCATGGAAATACATATTCAGATGTAAATCCCAAAGGAAGAACCCGACTACACACACACACACACACACACACACACACACACACACACACACACACACACACACACACACACACACACACACACACACAGAACAGTTCCAACTTTGGGGATTAAGCAAATGTGCTGTAGCAGACAACATAAAAGAGCAGATCTTCCATTCCTAAAACTGTGTAAAGACAGTTCCTGTCATTTTATACCCTGCCTTGTTGTTTGTTCTCCAAAAGTCTCTCAGTAGAACAGTGCGTGCGTGCGTGCATGTGTGTGTGTTGAGCCCAGCTTTTCTTTCCAATCCCTAAAATACTCAGTGCATAGTTGCATACCTCCTTCATTCCCTTCTTTTTTTTCGGTGTCATGTTGTATTCTCCCTTTAAAATCACCCTTATCAGTGCTAGAGTGACTATTGAAGTTAAAAGCTGCATATCTGGTGAAAATAGTAGACATCAACATAGCAATTCAGGGATTTTGCCGGCAGCAATCCAGTGAATGTCCAGTTTACATATTATTAAACCATGAGTTCACTGTCTGCCTGAAAATACCGTTATACCACTGACATCTACAATCAAACACCAAAAAACAGACATGGTTTTGTACTTGTAAATGCTTCTCTACACCGTATCCTGGCAACTTCAATTTGGAAGTGTTTCTATGGCAAAGTGTTTCTGTGGTAACAATTCACTCGTTTGAGTGAATTGTGTGCTTGTGCGAGTGTGCGTGCGTGCGAGAGAGGGGGGAGGGGGGGGTTCTGCTTCATTTCCTGTGCAAGGCATTATGATGGTCTACGACGTGCTTCACATGTGATTGAGTTTTTTGTCCATCTGCACTCCTCCAGGATTTTCATGCTTATGACACGAAGGCTTTTAGCATCTGAACTTGGTTTAATAAATATACTCAGAAGCTCCAAACAATATAGCGATTAATTTGTGCTCAACTCAATATTGTGAGATAACTGTCATGAGATGTTCATGTCCATCAGACATTAAATTCAATTGACATAAGTTATAGATCAAGTTGTGTGTGTGACCTTATGCCACCCCAATCTCTCTGTGTGTGTGTGTGTGTGTGTGTGTGTGTGTGTGTGTGTGTGTGTGTGTGTGTGTGTGTGAGAGAGAGACATCTTTGCATACGACCCAATCAGCATCAACTGCAGGGGTCAATAGATCGTACTCAGACATAGGGACAGACATGTTCACAAGTTCCTTCAAACTGCGGAAAACTAGTTAATTAAAGAGAATATGATGACGTAAAACGTATACCTGAATGAATGCCAGTTTAAAGCCACACCTGCATGTGGCAGCATGCCAGTTAGCATAGGGAGTCTGTCCTAAGCCTGTGTGTGTGTGTGTGTGTGTGTGTGTGTGTGTGTGTGTGTGTGTGTGTGTGTGTGTGTGTGTGTGTGTGTGTGTGTGTGTGTGTGTGTGCGAGTGTGTGTGTGTGTGTGTGTGTGTGTGTGTGTGTGTGTGTGTGAGAGAGAGACTGTGTGTGTGAGACTGTGTGTGACTGTGTGTATGAGACTGTGTGTGTGTGCAACTGTGTGCGTGCGACGTGCGTAGTGCGTACACCGTACATGTCTGTTTACACACTTTGAATGTGTCGATAGTAGATGACTGGTAAGGACTACGGATGCTCCTAACCTAACCATGTGCAACCCAGATTCGGCTCAAACAAGGGACTAAATTCATTTCGTTCCTATGCCACCAAAATGTGGAACGCCCTACTAACAGCCATTAAGACATGTGAATCCCTTGACTCCTTCAAAACCGCTCTCAAAGGGCACCTACGGACAGCTGCAAATCTGAAACTGGCCCCCGTAAATAAAGTCTGAGTCCCCCTCCCACCCCCTTTCCCCCATACTGTATATGTTTTTCCCTTTTCACTTCCTTAGTTTATATGATGATTTCCTGGGTTTTTTTTATTATAGAAGTGTATATTTGTACGTCTCTAAATGTTCTGATGAATTGAAAATGGTGGACACTGTTGTAAACAAGTGTAATGCTTAATCATTGTGTCGTCCACACAGTAACAGTTTATGCATTGACTTGTGTATTGACTTTTGCTTGAAATGCACCTATTCTGCATACTGTGAAATACATTATCAATCAATCAATCAATCAATCAATCAATCCTACTACAGGTGTTAAATTGAACCATCCTGTAAGTGTGATGCCAAAGCAAACCACAAACCCCTTTGGCCTCAACCCTGTTCTGATGGATTGGGTGCCTTTTACGGCTATACACAAAGAACACCTCACACAAAACTTTCTCTTTAGGTTTATTAGCCCTGAGATTTTGCATGTCCATTCATTGTCAACGCTACAACTAATGCGACTCTAATCCTAGCAACGCGACTTGCATAAACGTTCCACCCCCCCCCCTCCCGTCTCTGTGGCTGTAGAGAGGGGAAAAAGGCAAACAGGTATTGCTCAACAGACAAGCAGAACAGGATCTGTGGATTCTGCACTGTTTCTGCAGAGTGCGGACGTTGTGTTCTCTTCACGCATGCACACGCAATATGGGACACACGCAACACATACATACACAGGATACTTCAGTATCATGGAGATGTATAATGCAGCGGTGAAATGAAAAAAGGCATGGAAAGGATATCTCTTCAAACAAAGTTTTCAAGGGAAGGACAAGGAAAGAGCATAGCCGCGAGACACAAATTAATTAATTAGAGTCTGAGAGTGTATGTATGGACACAAATTACAGTCCTGGCCTTAACCCATTCTGGGCGGGAACCCCTTTTGGTGTTAGCATTATGTTATGCTTTAGCTATTGAAAAATAGCAAATCTACAAGCTCATCGCGTGCTACGAGCTTGTAGGTCTGCTATTTTTCAAAAATCGTGAAAATATTTATTTCAGAAAACTGGAGGATTTAGAAGATTTCGAGGTCAGGCCAAAATGGGTTAAATACACTTTACTATCTCAATGAGAAGAGTGATTTACTACTTAAATCCTAGCATATCGGTACTTAGTGTCCGACTATCAGAGTCCTGGCAAGGGGTGTTTTACCCTCCATCAAATCTATTTGCAGAAAGAAAAAAGACTAACCTACAAACAAGCTAGAATAGGGGCAGTAGGGTTCATGCGATTAACATCAAACAGATGCTATCTTATTATATCACAGCCAAGAGTAATCCAATGTATTGAATATTTTTAAGTATTAAAGTGGAATAAAAGGCCTATGTGTTGCAGGCTTCCCTGAGGCGGATAGAGGTTTCATCCAGCAAGCAATTTATAATTGTGACTATTAGCCTAAACAAAACAAGCTCGTTCATTTTTCCAAAGTGAAAAATGTCTATAATGTTGTCACGTGCAGCAGTCCCCTTTATTTGAATAGAATTAGCATTTAACTAGGGCTGCAACTAATTACTTACTAATAAAGTTTTTTACATACATTTGTTTATTGGTTTTAATTAATATATCATCATATTGTGGGCCTTAGCCTAGTCTTTCCATGCCCAGTCATTTACGACCTATTTCAAAGTGTCAATTTGTGCCCTTGACGATTCTTTCACATTTACTGGGAACAGACGACCCGCCTCGATTATACTAACCATAGGCAGGTGTCGTTTCCGTAGGAGACGATTTCATTCCGCAATGGTGGCCGATCCAAAAAGGTCCCCTCCATTCACTCCTGTTATAACCACGATCATTAGCGGCGTTTTTCCCTGAATCTTTTCTCCATCCGTGCCTGGATTGGCAATTAGGCGATATTTGGTTCTCAATTAAAAAATCTTCGATGCCCCGCGGTTGGCATTAGCACTTCGAGCAGCACAGAAGGAGCTCCAGCGTGGCTCAAAGATGGCAGATCGGGATTCTGTGCGAGCACCTCGCGTTTCCATGGTGTTTCGAGTGCAGAGGGGGCTGGGCACAGAACACAACTATGTTGTGCGCATGCACGGCATGGAAAGAGTTTAATCCGAATATTTTATACTTAGCCAAACAATGGTAACATGCAAAAATACTGAAAATAGCCATTCTACAAGCTTGATGCGACACATACTGAACTTGTAGATGATCATGTGCTATGCTATGTAACTATGTTGATGCTCAGAAAGCATTATCTAGACTACTATAGTACATCCCCTCCGGTGTCCAGTCCATGGACAGACAGACTGCATCACTGATGGTCCCATGACTCCCATCCTCCTCAACCCAGAGTGATTTAACATCAGTAGCATGCAGTGACAGTCTAGACTGGTGAGTCACAGCTGGTTAAGTTAACCTGCCACTGTGAGGTTGTGAGTCTATGGGCTTTAATCACCTCACACTGAGTTTCACTCAATGGGTGCAATGGAGTGTGAGAATAATGTTCAACTCAGTCGGAGTAGAATGCACGCACGCACGCACGCACACACACACACGCAAACATGCACACACACACACACACACACACAGTTGCCATAGAGCCAATATTTTGAAACTGTTTGTTCCCACCTGTATAATAAGAAGTAACTATGACACAGTTACTTATCAATTCTCAACTGTTGTTGACCTTTGGAAATCATTCAGCCACTCTGTGTGTCTATGTGTGTGTGTGTGTGTGTGTGTGTGTGTGTGTGTGTGTGTGTGTGTGTGTGCAGCTGTGTTACGTACAGTAACCTAAAAATCTATGTTCAGATTCTTCGTTGAATAGGAGAACATTTTTGGCAAAATATGAGAAGAATGTAAATACATTATTTTCTTGATTTGTGCATTTTGAGTAGTAGCTGTAAAGTTACAGTAGTATATGGCCCTTTTATCATAAAAGATATAAAAGTGTTATGTCAGAAACACGAATGAGACCCACACTGCAAAGTGCACAGACCTGTTCCTGACAACAATGCAGTTGTATTTGGAAATCACGTCATCTGTCTGTGACAACCAGTTTGGTGTGTGTGTGTGTGTGTGTGTGTGTGTGTGTGTGTGTGTGTGTGTGTGTGTGTGTGTGTGTGAGTGAGAGAAATGCTTTGGCTTTGATGTCAAATGTCAATACTATATGATAGTGGTTCTCAAAGTAGGGTCCAGGGACCCTCAGGGTTCCTTAAGGGGTTCTAGATGGACCATAACAGGCCTACGGATTCGTTTTGGTTCAATTTACACTCTCAGAGTTATGGTGCCATGGTGGTCCCTTGAAATTAAAATGTTTGATAGCCACAGTACTGTATGATATTCTTAGCTAGTAACAGATTGAGGCGTTTGACATCATTCGACTGTCTGAGATGATTTATGTCCGAGTGTAGGAGGTATTGTCCCATTTAGAACTACACCGGAAACATACACTGATGGATTAAAACACCATAAATATATATTACTTTTGTTAAAAGATGTCCAACTTTATTAAAACGGTAGTGTAAATGATACTAGAGCTCTATATTCTGATAGTAGGCCTAATAGTCTATATACAGAGACTATTCAATAACATCTCTCTGGTACTAATTAATACATTTCCAGGTGGGTTGCCAATTTCAACCAAAAAGGAGAGAGTGGATCATCACTTCCAATTTCACTTGTTTTAAGTTGTTTATCCAGTATTCCAGTCATCCCGACCTGGAAATGAATTTTCTGGTCAGTGCTCATTAGTCACTAAAGAGCTGGGGAGTCAGGGAGACAATTGCTATTGAACAAACACTCGATAGAAATTATTGATATACCAACAACAAAACAATCACTTACACCAAACTAATTATTTTAGCAATGGTGTGGCTAACTTTGGTTTATTTTTCATTTTCAACTTGTGCTTGCTTGCCTTGATATGATATCCCACCCCCGAGTCAACAAGTGCAGCAAGTGGCCCCCATTAAGACAATGTCCTCTTTAGTGCAAGAAGAGAATAATTGACATCGTCATGAGTCCTTGTGCATGCAGCACAATGCGCTGTCTGTTGTTGACTTGTTGTTGTTTACGAGTCCAGCACACCAGACTAATAGCTGCCTGCATGCGCAAGACGAGCCATTGTCACCAAGTTGCAAAGCAGGTTCTCATATTTCTTGGCGCACCTACCTGTCCCATAGGCCATAGTACTATAATAATAATCAGCTGCGGCAGTGATTGTGCACAGAGACGAAGCGTGTTTCATGATAGAATGCTGCAATGCTCCCAGCAGCACCAAACACGAACATCACCATAATGTTAACAACACTTGTGACAGGTGTGATTCTCCTTATCTGCGCTTCATAAATCCCAAAGCCACAACAGTGCAGTGAGGGGGTTGAGAACTCACTGACTGAGGAATGTGCTCTATGCCATTGTCGTGCCAAGAATATCACGCTCTCTGGGTCAAGTTGATCTCCACACACCTCCTGGAACTTATAGCATTACTGTGATGATCATTTCAGAATTCAATACTGGAAGTACGTTGGCGATAACACGGCAATAAAAAGAGTGGAGAGACTTTTGCGAATGTGACCCACCTTCTCTGGCCAATGCGCCCGTCAGTCCGAGCAGCAGGGCTCCGAAGAAGACAAAACTTCTCGCCGTCTCCATCTGACGAAAGCGCCACACTACTAGTCCATATTCCCGCAAATAAAGTATGTTTACTCCTCGCCCCCGGGAACGCAGCGATATATTCCCCTCCCGGTGAGCTTTGACAGGCTTGGAGTTTGTTTTTTCCAGTCGTTGTAACTTCCTCCCCGGAGTTCTGTGCCTCTGGTTAGCTTGTTGGTAGTAAAACGTGACGGAGAGACTAGGCAGGCAGGGGAAAGAAAGCGCGCTCCCGTGAAGGCCTGCGTGGGGAGTGGCAGTTGAGACAGATTCACTCAAATATTCTTCTCTGGTCGCTCTGTCCTGGGAAGTGGGAACAAATAATATAGGAGCTCATTGTGTTGAGAAACTTTATATTTCTTCCCCGGATACATATATGTAATTAACATAGACTGTAAAAAAAATAATCAATAAATATGTTTTATAACTTAGTTCTAATGTGTATAATTTTACTCTTGTGTTGGGTTTGTCTTGGGTTTTCCACAAGAAATGGTGTTAAGTCTTTAAAATTACTTTCTCCCTCTCCATCATTAAAACAATCCAGAATTTAAGTATGCAAATTGTTTTACTGGTGGACACAATATGTAATGTACACACTTTTAAAATCCACTCTGTATAGTGTGTATAGCCTCTATGTGCAGAATGCGTGCACTGTGCAAGGGGCTTCAAGTTTCCATATTATATTTATATTATGTAAATTAAATATTGCTATTCTGTCCAAACTATTTATTATAATGTCATAAATCTGTTTAAAATCCAATTTTCAATGAGAAACTTTTAAGTTTGTCGGTATACCTTTTCAGCGGTCCTCAGGCCCATCTCTGCATAGTTCTAGAATTGGAGAATAATAATCTCTATTCATCCCAATACATCCACTCTCTCTCCCCACCCACAGCAGTCAGGGTTAGAGTCCACCTTACTGCATGCATGTAGTGCACAGAACTATCAGCAACCAGCACAAAACTGCAAGCTGCACGCAGGCACGCGAGCGCACACACACACACACACACACACACACACACACACACACACAGAGACACACACACAGACAGACACACAGACACACAGACACACACGATAGATAGATAGTCTCTGGCACATAGCTCTGGCAGCACCAGTCCATGTTCAATCAGGCTTTTGATCTTTTGATGTGACAGGCTGCAGCTCACATGAGAAAATGAAAGTAAGCTGTTACACATGTTTAAAACTTGTCCTTCAACTTCTCATGCTAGGTATAGAAGTGACTTCATAGTCAATGCGACTGCATGGGGACTTGGCTTATAAAACAATTATTGGCCAGGCTTTTGTGTTGTATAATCTGACACTTTTGTGCTTAATTATTAGGCGTGCAAATCTTGTTAGTCCAATCCAATATGATCCATTTCCACAACTAGTCCCTAGCAAATGCAGCATCACCATCATTTTAACAACCACTTTATCCATATACCAGCCCAGTGGCCTTGTGGTTAGAGTGTCCGCCCTGAGACTGGGAGGTCGGGGTTCGATACTTCGATCCCCGGCCGGGTCATACCAAAGACTCTAAAAATGGGACCCAATGCCTCCCTGCTTGACACTCAGCATCAAGGGTTGGATTGGGGGGTATAAGACATACTAGCGTCATGTCCAGGGGGTGTACTTGTACATCAAGCTGCCTCACGCTACAGAAACAGGAGATAGGCCAAATAAATATCAATTTGCCATGAAAAAGTCTGAGAACATGCCAGGTCTAAGGGCTGTCAAGGGTGAGGTTGACAAACCCTGCAGACAGGTGAGAGATACTGTATGGTAGTGAGATGATTCAGCTGCTGAACTCAACAGGAAATAGACCGACTGTACCATTCATCTGCATTGATTCACAGAATTAGAGGACCATTTGTTGAGGGGCGCTAAAAACGTCATTGACATGGACAGAGTTCAATGTTTGTTTTGTCCATGTTTGTTTTGTCTGATAATTACGTCATAAAATATGTATATAGTGCCCCTCACTTCACACAGGTGTGATTTTTGATATACTACTATTTAATAACATCATTACAAAGTTTCCATGTTGAGATTACTTTTTCTCAAACTTTTTAATTTCAAGGACCCCCATAACAGATCTGTAGGGTCAGATTGGAACCCTTCAAGGAACTCTGAGGGTCCTTGGTTCACACTTTGAGAACCACTGGGTTTTAGACTACAACAAAATAAAATAAAGAATGTAATACAAACTACCATGCAGACAGCCTCAGATCATTCAGCCTGCTAGATTAATAACTAAAACAAAGAAAGTCAAACATACACCAATTCTCTGATCTCTGCACTGGCTTCCAGTGTGTCTCATAGGCCTATAACTCATGGATTTCATTTCCTTGCTTTCTACGTTAAGTCTTAAGTTGACAAGGACCAGTCTGTTAACTTTTCCCAGAGTTAAAACAAAACATGGTGAGACAGCATTTAGTTATTATGCCACACATAGTTTGATAGCTAGAACAAACTCATGCCACACATATTTGATAGCTATAGAACAAACTCAAAGATGCCACACATATTTGATAGCTAGAACAAACTCAAAGATGCCACACATATTTGATAGCTACAAAACTCCCAGATGCCACACATAGTTTGAATTAATTGTGCCAACTCTGACAACTTTCTAGTCAAAGCTAGGAAAAAACAAAACAAATCTTATGTTCTCCAGTTTTGCAGACTGTTAAAGTATTCAATCAGTTAATAAGGGAACCAGGACAAAGACCCTAGGCCCCAGGCATCATTACAGGGCGGCTGAGGGCGCACACTTACCGTTATTGTTCTATTGTTGCTTACATCTAGAGAATGTATTGTGGTAATATGTGTCATGTATATGATTAGTGTCATTGGCTCATGTATCATTCAACCTTTTATGTTAATGGTGTTAATTTGGGGGGAAACGGTGAGTAATATGAATAGCTACAGGGCACACCATCTCCTTTCTGTGTAGTGTTAAAATCAGTTTGGTAGTTTGTGTCCAGGTCTAAACAGGTGACAGATGTTTTTAGAAAGTCATAATTTTCCTTTGGATGAGATGTCCATTGTCCACCAGTTATCACAATAGTACATTTGACTTACTACTTGACTAAAAATTACAGAAATTGACTTAGCTAACCTAACCTCCTATAGTGATTTATCTATTCATAAAACTTGCTATGGGCCAGAGCCACAATGCTGTTGAATGCAGAGCCTAATCTATTTTCAGTGGTGGAAAACAATGGACAATTTGACACTTTTAACAGTGAGTGAAGAAAGTTCCCACATTTTTTACATCAAAGTACCCCATCCTATTGTAGAAAGTCTTGTATTCAGAATGTATTAGAGTACAAAAGCATTGTCAACTAAATATACTTAAAATAACCAAGTCATTATGCAGAAGGTCCCATTCCACAAGTTTTGAAATTAATAAAATGTCTAAAAGTTTAAAATAGATAAGTACTCCAGTGAAGTAAAAATACCTCAATATTTAGGTACAGTACATTCACTCAAGTACACTACAGTACTTGAGTGAATGTAGCCTACATTAGTTTAGACTTTAGAGTCTAAACTTTAGACCATTGTTTGATATACTGTAGCCTAGGATAGAAATTCAATCCATGCAGGAAAGGCAAATACACACAAATTATCAACCAAGAGAACACTTTATTTATCCAATTTCTTAAAGCTTAGGTGGTGTCAAATATAGCTTGCTATCAGCTGCCAGATGCAGGAGTATGCACTCAGTAGATGATTCTGCCTGGGGCAGCAGCCAGGGGGCAGTAGTTAGAGGTTAATGACAGTCACTATACAGGACGAGTGGGATAGTGTCCTGAAGAGGAGAGTTGGAGTTGGAAAGTGCAAAGGGAACAGGATGTCCTTTGATGGGAGAATTTACAGAGCAGAATGTAGTTGAGTTCTGCAAAAACCCTTAAAACACATGAGGACAAGACCACAAGAGAAATTAGGCTGCTTAAATGTGCTGAAGCAGCTATGATAATCACATTTCATCCAGGTTCTCTGGTAAGTTTTTAATTCAGGGTTTCTTTCTGTTTCATGTAGCAATGTTGTGGTAAAAATGAAATGACATTGTATTGTGTTTTAGTGCACAAAAATAACCTTCCAGATATGGCACTTTGCGGTTAGGGTTCCAGCAACATTTCAGCATCAAATATAAATTTACTTAATTCATCAATTTAATTTAATTAACAATACATCATGCAAGAGGGCAAATCATAATAGAGTATATGCTGTGTTTAACGTGGTGAACTGTTCTCTGTCACCATTTCATAAATATATTTGTCCCCCACGTTCAACACATCATGACCTCTCTATGTCCGTCTCCCTGTCCTGCCCCCCCCCCCCCCCCATCATCAACAAACCCACAGGCTCTTAGCAAAGCTAAATTTACCCATAGTCATCCACAATTTCACACAGCCACCCCTCTGTCACACAGAACCACAGCTTAGACAGGTCAACAACGGGATCGAGCACATTCTCGCTCTCTCGCACACGAAAGTGGAGTCAGTTTGTGATGGTCATTGCAAAAACAACACAACCTTGAGTCAAGGCAAAGCACACATGCATACTGTTCATTGTTCACATTCTCACACAGAACAACAAAGGCATGGACAGAATGTCAAATGAATACACGTGTACACAAAACGGTAAAGTGCACATATGGTGAAGACGTACATGGTATGAATTAGAACCAAGCGCTTTGTCATCTCATGAGTCGAGAGAACCAGTTTTGGGAAGGCAGACTTGAAAGTGAAAAGAAAAAGGATTTGTGATAAAAAAATAAAATAAAAACCTGTTATATGTATACACACACTTATGTAAGGCAGTAATCGTGAAGCGAGTGACTTTCTGAGATGGGGGCACTGGGGGCAGCAATTGCTATAACAATGCTCATTTGTGCCTGCAACGTGTGGTACAGTAGGGAGACAACTGATTCCAGCAACCTCCAAATGACAAGATAAGGAAAGCATTTACACATTCACTCACACACACCACACCTCAGCCAGGCATTCAATTTGTGTCAACCCTCTTGACACGTGTAGGCAAGACACCACTACCTATAAACTAAGCTCCCCATTACCTTGCCTACATTAAGCTTCCATCTTCAGTAGTTTCTCACCCTCTCTTTTTTTCTTACAATGAAAGGCAGTCCAGGTGAATGAAATACATATGTCCATATGATTGATTATGGGGCTACCCCAGTACAGTATTAAATCAAAGTAAAGCTGGACACAAACATCAAAGTAACAGTAACAGTAGATAATAGAAGAAAAAGGAAGGCAACCGATACATAATTTAAATAGGAAGCTGAAATTATTGCAATAATACATAAGAAAACAAAGTTAAATGAATCATAGTGGAAGAGCAGAGGCACACAAATAAAGGTGAGACACCCCCCCCCCCCCTCCCCCACCCAAAAAGGGAGGAAATAAACACAGTCAGCTAGAATGGCGTCTAAACGTGACAGCCCTCCCCTTCTGTCTAGAACAATCTGCTGGAATCCCCTCCCTCACAGGGCTGGGGCACCTCTCTGTGTCTGCCAGACCACTTTTAGCACAAATGGACCCTGACACATGCTGCATCACACTGGTAGCAGTCAGACACCAATGGCAGGGGAATGGGCGCCATCTGTCACCAGCCATGGATAACTGCAGCTTGTGAAAAGTGTGAGTGGCTTTGTGTGTTCTTGGCTTTGACAATGCAAAAATAAACAACAAAACAAATAAACAAAAAAGGAGGGAAAAAAAAGATAAGTGTCACTGTGTTTATCAAAGTACTCAAGTGCAAAGGGGAAAGTGATATATGCACTCCAGTCATAGGTGAAGAGTCAAGTCAAAAGATCTGGTCTACTGGGGTATGTTACATTATTTTCCCTTCATTCTGAATTTCAACAATACTAGCAAAAAGGTGGATAGCTCACAAGTCAATTACAAGGCAAAGGTTTAGTGCACGCATCAAATAGATCTCATTTGAAAAATAAAAATGAAGATAATCCCCAAACCAAAAAAGATGTATATAGAAAAATAACAAAAAATGTAAACAAAGTTTAGTTTGATGGAATTCATAGTTGCAGAGGACATGGAGACTGGGCACCTTCCTCATTATGGTGTCCGGCTGCCCTGATTGGAGGGGTCTGAGGGGAGAAGCTGTGGTGAAGAGGGGATGAGCTCCTACTCCAGTTTGACACCAGTCTTCTCTGTGTTTAGTAGGTGGAGGCTGTCATCTATCAGGAAACTAAAATGTAATAGGAAAAAACAAATAATAATAATAATAGTAGAATACTACAGAAAATAAAGAGAATAGAATCTCTTATTGTTACTTTAAGGGCTATGTACCCACATACAGTAAGCCTATGTCTGTGATCAAGTAAAACATGTTTGGTTCCATCTGGCAGCTCAGTATTTGTAACATCTATATAGGTAACACATATCACTTAAAATCCTCTTCAAACAAGCATACAATGAAAGTAACATTTTCCATCTTTCAACAGCATTTATATAGCGCCTTTATCCAAGGCACTTTACATAGATTGTGCATTACATTCACCACCACATTCACCCATTCATACACTCATGGCGAAGGAAACCATGCAAGGCACCAACCTGCACATCGGGAGCAATTAGGGGTTCAGAGTCTTGCTCAATGACACTTCGACACTAACTCTGGAGGAGCCTGGGTGGTTTACCTGTAGAAGAGGAAGTGTACAGGAATGGTGCTGAGGTGCCAGACGGCGTGGGCGTCTAGGACCCAGAGCAGCGGGGGGAAGTCCAGCAGCTCGAGCAAGGCCAGGCCATGCAGCAGCAGTACCACCACACCACACTTCCACCAGTACGGCAACGTCCGCCGGTTCTGCCAGCACCAGCAGAGCCACCACAGGAGGTTCACCATACCTGAGGGAGGAGAGGAACGTGGGGCGAGGGACAGGGAAGCGAAATATTATGGCACAGAGAGAGAATGAGAGAAATGAGAGAGAGAGCATGAAATGAGAGGAAGGGTTATATAGATTCATAAGAATATCGTAGGAAACGAAGTGGGAAAAGTAAAGGGAGAGAGAAAAGGAGAGAGCAGACAGACGACATGTATGAAAGAGAATGACAATGGAACAGTGGGACATAAATAGAGGTGAACCAAGTTGGCAAAACAAAGGACGTTTAAAGTACAAGCTAATTAGCTAAGTCGGCACATCAGATTGATTAGATATTCAGTGCAATTGAGGCTGCTATAGATAACACAAGTGGGTGCATAACATGCATGGTTTTATGGTAAGGGAAAATAAAGTCACTGACAGCATAAGACCTAATGACTACAGTCTAGGTCTAGACCATAACTACTCAAAAGCCTTACAGTGTCATCATTAAAACAACCAGATATGAGGCAAACAATGTTTTCTTGTTGCAAGTGTTTTTTATTACTCGTTTATGTGTATATCCTGGGTTTAAGTTATATTGTGTTTACTCATATTGCTTTTACCTAAATCAAATCAAATAATCCAATCCTTAAATGTGAGTGTCAGGTTTACCAGTGGTGACGTTAGCAGCCATGTTGTAGCCATAGTCGAAGCTGACAAAGGTCAGATACGACACATGGGAGGTAAAAGCCAGGATGAGCAGGACTCCAACCATACTGGACACCTCTGGTCGCCTCAGGCCCAGCGTTCTGGCCAAGAAGAGGGGTAAGATTAACAGAAAACACCGATTACAAAACACTGAAGTTTGTTGGTGGGATTTAACACTCTAATCATGACACAAATTTAGTGTTTTACCGACTGTGTCAGAGTCAGGGCTCAGTCTCATATTTGCAGGGCCTCACACACAGGAACCTCACCTCACACAACATAAGTAGATTGAGTACAGGATCACTGCTGATGCACAGAAATAGTCCATTTTCTAAAGAAAAAAGGGAGAAACGCATACTGTAGGCTATACAAAACATCAAGATCAAAGTGCCTGAATTATGCCTGAATTATACAGGTATTCATTGAAAGAACATAATCTTGTCAAAATCTGCCATTTATAATTCAAGGACAATCATGTACAGCACAGCAACTTATTGAGATACTATTGAGTAATGGCATTAGAGGATTACAATTTGGCTAATTCCCTTGGCAGAACAAAAACAAAAGGCTTTCTCCAATCCTGCAAAATGGTATGGCAAGCCACAACAGAAACTCTTCATGCCGAAGACACAGTAAGGAAAGAATGAATGTGTCATCATTATCCAGGACAGTGACTGTCACATGATGAGTGCCTCTGTGTTTTGGCATTTACCTCAGTTAGATAGGTGTCCCGGGTATGAAACACAGTGGACCAGAACCAGGCATTAAGAGACACCTAGATAATCACAATTTAACACAAACAATCACACATTGATCTCAAATGTATTATAGAACATACAAGCATTAGTGATGAGGACAGCACTGGAGCAGTACAGCTTCAGAGTAATTTCCTCTCACCATTTGGTGTCATGTCATGTCCTGCTCCTGCATATACCTGGCTGAAGCATGGTGGAACTCCCTTTCTTTCTTCTTAAAAGGAACCCTGGCTAATAAGACAAATATACCTTAAAACATTATACTTGCCCTCTGCAACTAAAATGAAAAAATAAAAACACCTTAAATGTTTTATTTCTTTCATAAATAGAGAATCTTTCACTCAATAGGAACTGCTTCTGTCGCAAGGTGATGATGTCATATGTACATGTGTGTCCAGCCCTATGGAATGCACATGCTAATAAAAAGTATTTAAAATATTGCTTTGATGTTCATATTATGGGAAATTGAGTCCCTATTGTTTACAATGGAGAAACTGCAGGAGGAGGCAGCCGTTAAGCGCCCGGTCTATTGTTGTGATCACCGCTATGGAATACTACAACAAGCGACCGTTTTAATGTGGATTTTCATGATAGGCAACTCAGTGGTCGGTGCAGTGGCTGTTCAAAGGTAACTTTATACGTAGGCAGTCTAGTCTAGAAGACGGCCGTAACGGTCAGCAGTTAACCTGTTAACCTTAGGACGTATTAAGTTGTTTTTTATTAGCACGTGCATTTCATACGGCTAGACCACACATGGACATATGACAACAGTAGTTCCTATTGAGTGAAAGATTCTCTTTTTATGAATATTTTAGTTATGGAGGGCAATTATAATGTTTTATGGCATAATTGTCTTATTAGCCAGGGTGTGCGTGTGTGTGTGTGTGTGTGTGTGTGTGTGTTTGCATGCGCGCATGTACTCCCATAGATTATCCGATCATTATATGCAATTATTATGCATACATGCCATGTTAGCTATACAGTTTATAGATCATGCCGAGCTAAACATGTTACATTTTGAAGTATTTATATTTAAACAAGATGAAGAAAGTCTCCACTCGGATCCCCACACACAGTGACAGACCTCCATGTTTACGCACAGACAAAATCTTCTGTACATTTCAGAAGCAAGAGCATCAAAATATCTTCTAAATCTAGTCTAACAGGCCTGCAATAGGCTATTCACTGGATACATTTGCACAAGATTATTTAAATAAACTAGAAATACGAGGAAATGACAGAGGGAGGAATCAACTTTTAATGACCACCCAACAGGAGTTTTTATGTTGCACGGTAAGACTACGGTCATTAGTATTATTGCCATCACCTGGGTGGGTCAGGCGTGTAACTTTCCCGACGTTAAGCAAATGGTAAATGATAAATGGTGCATTTATATAGCGCCTTTATCCAAGGAGCTTTACAGAGATTGTGCATTACATTCACCCATTCACAACACACACACACACACACACACACACACACACACACACACACACACACCAATGCCGGAGGAAACCATGCAAGGCACCAACCTGCACATCGGGAGCAGTTCAGAGTCTTGCTCAACACCAACTCTAGGGGAGCCCCGGTTCGAACTGGGAACCTTGCGGTTCCCATCCGGTAACTCTACCCCTGAGCCACTGCCGCCCCTTCTTAAGCCGTGTATATACATTATATATTCAACAACACAGCCATGCAAAATAACACTGACAGCTATGAGGTGCAGCTTGACCTGCATAGCAAATATTTGGATTGGCATTGGACAATCGCTTTTTTGGGTGGGATTTAGCGAAGGGCAAATTGCATTCACACCTGTAGTGAATCGAAGTCAGGTGTTTTGGCAAACTAGAATGCGGTTATTTGATGCGCATCAGGATTCGATTGAGCCTTCACACATGCCAAACGAAGTGCACTTTCCGACAATACGCAGCAGGATTCGTTTAAATCGCAGTATAGCATGCTGGTGTGAATGCGACCTTACACTTCTACGGGGTGGGGTGCTTCGCATAACTGTGTCTCAAAATCAAACATGCATTCTCTAAAACCCGTTTATCATCTCTTTCTCCTTTTATATATTTTTCTACTCACCAGATTGAAGGCGGTGATGGTGTGGTACATAGGGCTCTGGCGTGGTACAGAGCTCCGGTATCGGAATAGCATGAGAAGGCAAGCCAGGCCATTGAGCAGAGAGGCCAGGGCAGATGCCGGCTCCTCAAAACACAGGAAACGTGTAAACGGCCACTGGACAACAAGAAATATATCATTATTAGACCCAAATGACTGAGGCGTAAGCAGTGACCAGAGTACAAGGACATATCAAACTAAAATAAAAATTACAAAAAATAATAATAATCACACAGTTGAAGAGCATTCATTCAAATTAAATATGTAGGCTAACCTGTTGGAATGTAAAGGTTAATATCTATTATATTTATACTGAAACATGCAACAGAAAGCTATTTTAGAGGATATATTCTGGTGCATTTTTTAAATACTATTTAAAATAGCTTAGGTATTACAAAATGACAATGATTAGTGCATTTAACCTCACTGACACTGTGTAATTCTCTTCATGCGATTAATTCGCACCAAAACTATATATCTTTTAACTGTTTGGGTCACGAGTACATCCACAAAGAACATGGATATTACACTGTCACAAAGTGTAACATATTGTTTATTTTAATTGGAAACATTCCACATTCCTAATTTACCTGAATGAATTAGCTCATTCATTCAGAACTCAAGTTTGATATAAACAATGGTGAACAGTGGTGAATTTTTGGGTTGTTTATTCGTCAGGCTCCCAAGGAGATTTAGTGTAAACGAAGACTACTGTATGACCACAGTGAGAGCAACATACAGACCTTGCCATGGAACTGTGGGACACTGTACCCCTCAGCCTGGTATAGTCCTACAGTGGTCCACATGCACTGGTATCTGCAGTCATCACGACATGACCAACCTGGACAGCAGGGACAAGGGGACATTATGTGTAGAGTATTGTGTTCTCTCCCTAGGTTCAATGCCACAGGGGACAAAATACATAATGTACTGGGGAAATAGATGAACAGGACTTGTTCAACCAGAATAACCTAATGTATTAGTCTTTGTAGTCACATTTTCACCACAGCACACACACACACACACACACACACACACACACACACACACACACACAATATATATATATATATATATATCCGCCTGATGATTATTCATCGATTAGCCTATCTAATATTGATTAATCTAATCAATTAATTCTGTGTGCGTCTAATAATTCGGTGCCTCAAATTTGGAGTGTGTCCCATCCTGTGGTGGGTGTGCACTGTCACTGTGCAGGTTAGTCCCCCTACTCTTCCATGATCCATCTATTCTATTGACTAATTAGACCCTGGTCTCGGGAGTATTATTTATATTGTGGTGTTGCAGCAACCACTGTCACCACCACAATAAAATCAACATTACTTTTACACAAACAATCTCAAATTCTTCCACCACTGCCTGTGTGGAGTGGAACAAGTTAACAACAAACATCGGGGAACACTAGCTAGCCCCATAGGAACCTCACCCGTCAGCGCCATGTAGGGCGGTTGTCTGGACTGGAAGCCTCGCAGCCGGTCCCCGGTGCAGTTGGTCCGGACACAGTCCTTCACACAGTCTCTGTAGACCGGCTCCTTGTCGCCCTGAGAGGACCGCACGGTGGTCGCCGCCGACAGGAGCAGCAAGGCGACGCTCGCCAGAGCGGGGAACCCAAGAGCCGCGCGTCGTTGCGACGGTGAGGCCATGGTGGATGGATGACTGTGGCTTTCTTTCGGCCCGTCAGACTTCAGAAGGCATAGACGGTGTCAACATCCACACCCGATTCCCCATATTACCACAGAAGAACCACTCGGTTGTGAGAGAAAGCTGACAAGTCCTGACAACAACAACAACAATGTGTGAAGTCCCTCAAAGTGCACGGTGCTCCAGCTGCTGTGTCCTGTCGCTCAGGTTAACAAGTCCACAACCAGGAAGTGTTGTGAAAAACGGACGTACTGCGCACGCGCAAATTTAAAGAGAGGGAGGAGAACTTTGACTGACTTGAGACCATGCTTGAGACCCTATGCTTACCAATATTAATTAATTAATTAATTAATTAATTCATTCATTAAGAACTAGTTTTCATTCCATGTTTATATTTGAAACCCCATGTAAGTAATCGGTCATGAAGACATGAATTGAATAAAAACATTGACTGCTGTAAGTGCTGTTGCAGATAATGTATTTTCCCCTCCCCAATGATTTTTGTTTTAATAATCTCAATCACAGACTGACAGGATTTAAATAATTTATGTAATACTTAATACTTTACCAAACAACAGATGCATCTAGGCCTACACGTTTTCCCCTTTTCCTCGTTAAATGTTCTGATGAATTGAAAAGAAATTCTGGTTTTATCCTTGTAGAACTTTTTGTATTGACTTGTGCTTTCGTTTGAAATGTACACACAAACTGTGAATAAGATTTTCAATCAATCAATGATGGTGAATGTGGTATAGCCTGCCCTACATCAATGTTCAAATCTTATTTGAATTAATCATTCAATTAATGTTATTTGGATCGTACAGTTATGTAAATAGACTATATTTATTTACACTATTTCTGATATAGGGGTCATTCAAAAATTCTTCTTTTTTGTCAGTTAATTATTTTTTAACCCTAGATGCTTTTGGAAGTTCACTTTATGTTTCAACACTTTAGCCAGACAAATCTTCCCAAACATTCTAATTTTAGGTACAATGAAAAGAAAGTAAATTGCTTCCATGGCTGACTTCCAGACTACACTTTTCCAGCTATCATCACACTCTTCAAAGACATTAGCTGCTCATTCAGAACTTGTAATGTGATAGCCCAGCATTTCCCAAAGCTTATTTCTGGAGAATGAGGGGAAATCCTGCGGAATTACTCATGTCCTTTCCTGCTGCCGGCTTTTTTACTCTCACCTATCACAGAGATTACATACATTAGAGATTACATACATTGTGTGTGTGTGTGTGTGTGTGTGTGTGTGTGTGTGTGTGTGTGTGTGTGTGTGTGTGTGTGTGTGTGTGTGTGTGTGTGTACAATCACGTCTGCATTTGAGATTGTGCTTTGGTAATTAACTGTAATTTTATCTATTTAAATTTCCAGAATGTTTTTTATTGTGTGTGTGTATAGTGAATTTGATCCATACCTTTTAATGTGTAGCCCTATCATTTTGAAAATAACTTTAGAAACCTTCCACTTTATAATAAGCTGGAAAGTACTGTGTTGGGTGCATTGTACAGTGAGTCTCTGTACGACTCGAGGCAGCGCTATTTAATTTAGCTAATAAAAAACTGTATTGTTTGACACAATATACATGTTTTGTAGCATAATTGTGCAAGATGAATTTACACTGTTCTTTCACTTGGCAACAAATTTGAATTTGAATTTCCTTCATAGATTATAGTTTATAGGTGTGGACATGGATGTACCATTCAAGATCCTACAGCCAGCAGGAGGGCAACGGCACTTAAACCAACAGACACAGTGTAGTATGAAAGATATTACTTTTTATTTGTTTCTTTATTTTGTTACAGTGGAGACATAGACATGAAACAGGAGAGAAACACTGGCAAGAGGAGGGGAAAGTCGTCAAAACAAAGTTGTTCCTTTTGTCTCTTCCCTTCCTGCCTCCCACTCGCCAGCCAAGCTCATCATCTCTTTCTCTATTTACAAGATTTAATGAGAACAAAAACCCTGCATTCCTCTATCCATTGCAACCCTTCCTTTCATCCCTCCTGTATTAGAGAGGGAGAGAGAAATTAAGAAAGAGGGGGTAGGCAAACTATTGTAGTACAGTACGCCCTGTCTTTTACTTTCTTCTCCTCCCTGATACAAAGACAGGGATGAATCCATCACACACTACATGTCAAGTTGAGGCTAGCAGACCTTCGAGGTCAGAACATATACTTGTTTCAAATAAAATGGCTGTGCATGCACCACGTACCCAAGAGGAGTTTCAACTGACTTTATACACTGGACTACATGATGTAGGTCTGATGCATGCACTGCTGGCCTCTACGCAAAAGCACAACAGTGAATTATGGGGGAAATGGAGGATGAACCAGAGGCAGGGAAAGAGATGGAGAGAGTAGTTTCAATATCACAAGATTACTTTTATTGAAAAGAATCCCATGTTCGCCTGTTGGTTGCTACTCACACACAAACACTCCCACAGTCCTTAGTCCTCTTACTCTGTGTTGATAGAGGGATGCAAGTCTTTCTTTGGGGAACAGGCGAGGGAGGACGGCGGGCCAGGGGAGTGAGCATGGATCAGCACGCCACGGAGATGGAGAAGCACGAGGTAAAGGGGGGTGAGGGGTTGGACAGAGGTAGAGTAGACATCTTGATAGAATTGGGATTTACTCCTCCTTCTCTTCTCCGTGTGTAATGACGTAGCAGATGTTCTTGTAGTCTACGTTGCCAGCCACATCAGGGGGGAAAGCAGCCCACAGGTTGGTCATCTGAGCAAAAATGAGAGAGGGGAGAAAAAACATCAGAGAGATGCAGTTGAGTCTAAGAGTAACACAATAGTAAATATTGCGTGCATATGATATCTGGGGTACTGCAATTTAAGTAATTCCAGTGCTGAGAAAGAGATAGCAATAGCTAGACGGACAGACAGAGACTATGATAATCTCACCTCCTCAGGGGTGAACCTGTCGCACTGGGTGGTCAGGAGCTCCTCAAGGCTGTAGAGAGACAGGAGACACATCACGTCAAGAACCGATCTACAGTGAATTCACAGAGTGCCGTTGTGATATACAGTATAAGGGAAGTGAAAGATAAGAGCCCTTACAATTCCTTCTTGATGGCGCCTGTGCCCTCGGGGTCCAGGACCTTGAAAGCGCTCACGATAACGTCCTCGGGATCAGCACCTGGCAACAAAAGGATGGTGTCCTTATTCCGACAAACAAAATATTTCTCCAACAAAATACTATGTAAAATAAGTAAACATAAACAAGAGAATGAATGGCTACCAGAACATAAAGCATGTAACATGAATTTACTAAAACATAAAGCATGTAACATGAATTGCTGTCAATGTCCAAAATGTGAGTGTGGATAATGGGTATAACTTTCAATTCAATGCTAAATAATTAACAACTTTAAATAAAAAAGCAAAAAACAAACAAACAAATAAATAGATAGATGGGCAAATCTACATAACCAGTAAACTTACATAACCAGTAGAGAGATAAAGAGCTATTTAGAGCTATGTGTTTTTGACCTACCCTTCAGCTTCTCGCCGAACATGGTCAGGAAGACAGTGAAGTTGATGGGGCCGCTGGCCTCCTTGATCATGCCATCAAGCTCATCATTATCCACGTTCAGCTGTCCCATTGTTGCGAGCACGTCCCTGAGATCAGATGCGGTGATGATGCCATCTCTGTTCTGGTCAATGATTGTGAAAGCCTGCCAGGGGAGAGAGACAAAGGTACAATTTAACAATTATGTAGTAATATTTAAGGGAGAGGAGAGTTTTTTCCCCCTTTTGTTTAAAGAAAAATAAACCAAAAAAAGGATTAAAAACATCAAATGTGCATGATTGTGTGTTAAACTGAACTGAGTTCAAGTGCTCAGCAGCTCAGATGAGAACCATTAACACTTTCATCCTGACAGAATTATTATGACCAATTACAAATTGTGAGAAATTTGATTTATTAGACTGAGATTTGCTCATGACAAACATTACAAGAGCAAATTAAATGTGTAAATGCAAAAGGGTCTGCCAAACATAGCTGGTTATTGCACCCTGTGAAACTAAAGTCTTATGGGTCTTGGCAGCTGTGAGCCACTTGTCTTTCTAAGGTGTTAAAATGGTCTCGGAATGCAAGGCAAGCCCCTCGTGACATTTCAGCAGATGGTTTCAATGTCAAATATCCCCCAACTCCATTTTTACCTTGTGACAAAATCCATTTGGCCCTGTCACACAAGTCTTTATTCTAAATGTCCTTCGGATGTGTGGCATGCAATCTTTTATTATCCCTTCAACGTGTTTATTAGATTAAGCATTTCACATGACTCCTTACAGGCTACTGTAATTGTTCTTGAATTGCTAAATACTGACTGAACATTTTCAGGTATGAATACTTTTCATAATTTCTTATTCTCTCTCTATCCATCTTCAATTCATTCTAGCTAGCTTTGAATGTCATTAGTCAGCTGCTGGATCAGCTGTTGGGCTGCATTCCAGTGGGGTCACAGAGAGAGGGTCACTGACCAACCCCTAGGAGCTGTCATCGCCAAACACAACATTTGCCACACTCCACTGCTGATGAAGGCATTTCTCGTGTCATGGAGACACAAGTCTTATGTTTTGGAGAAGCTTGTTCACAATCACATTGTAACCTCAGTAGAATGATACATGAAGTCACCAGTTACGTGAACATCACGATCTTAAATACTGTATGATACATTTAAATGGTATCAAATAGTGTTTTCACAACAGGCTTTCTTCAAAATAAATGTTGCCATTTATGTTGCATTCTATTGCGGTTGCATTCTGTCACAAGATCAATGGCATCCTTATTGCTTCAACAATGGCGAGTAGAATGAGATGAAAAACCTCACCTCCTTGTACTCCTGAATCTGGCTCTGCTCAAACATGGAGAACACATTGGAGGATCCACCCTCACCCTGCTGCTGCCTCCTCTTTGCCTTCTTGGGTGCCTGAATAGTGATGGAAAACAAAACATACATCAACCAAACAGATTTTTACTACAAGAGCAAATTACTCCGAAAGAGGAGAGAAAGAAATACTAAGACTGACAGATTCTGGAGCAATACCCTCCTTTGACCAACTAATAAAAGCTGAAATCAAAAGCCTTGTATACTGCAAACTGCAGGTATATTCAACTTCCTCAAAAACAAGAGTGCCATAACATTTTCAAAAGGACAAGGTACAGAGAGAGGAAAAAAAAGCATTAGGGAGCATATCTGTTCTTTTGGCTGACACTGTATGACAGTAAGCCATTTGAATCAAAGTTTCTCAAATCAAAGCTTTTTGCCATTAAAAATAATACTGTATCTTTTTACTCTTGCACAACTCAGGCTTTTAGTATTATGTAATGCGTTTGGGGCCTGTAATAAAGTGATCCCCAAACATATTTCATCACTATCTCCTTTTAGGCCAAAAGCCACCAGTAAGAGAAGGTCCAAATCCATCATTTTGGTGGCTCGGCAATAGAGGACCTCTACTATTTAGTCTTAGTCGCGTTGCTGTAGTAATCCAGTTTGAAAATGTAGCAGTGATGTTTTCAGCTTATCAGTTTAGCGTAGAAAAAGAAAAAATCCAATGCACGGTTTGTTCTTCCAAGGACAGGAACACCACACTCACCATCTCTTTAGTTTGTTGGGTATTGGTTGGTCAAGAAGAGAAGACAACACTACTGATGTGACTGACATAATGGTGGTGGTCCCCTGGGGTCTTATATACCAACCCTAAGGGGTCTAACTTTAGCCACACCATCAAGTTTTGGCAGGAAAAAAGAGCAAAGGAAAAGTAAGAGAAAGAGGGAGGAGCCAGGTGGTGTCGAAGGTATCATCTTCCCAATGCTCCAAAATAGGCTCCAGGAGTCTGGAATGAGGTGAATTCAATGCCCACACACAACACACATACTTTGGTGCTATCCGAATATGGACAAACTCACATGGCAGCCTGCCTTGGTGCAATAATTGAACACACACACACACACACACACACACACACACACACACACACACACACACACAGCATTCTGTCCTTCACACATCATTCATACCATAGTATACTGAAAGTCTTTGTTGAGGCTATTTGTGTATTTATTATTTATCATCCACCATGAGCGGACAAAATTTGTTTATTTGAATAGCAGCTCATTTAAACTAGGCAAGTACTTTACACAAAACATTAAGATAATTTATACAAAACACATTATAAAATACATTTTAATATAATTAAAACTATAGGCCTATGTAATGTAAAATAAGAAAAAGTTAAAACATACAAAGAAAAATACTATTACAGTGCAGCAGTAATAGACAACAGATATGGTGCACAAAAACAGAATGCTGCTTCTCTACATTTAGTTTTAACTGGGGGCATAAATCTGACCTGTCCCATATGACCCGAGAGGTCTGGAGGATTCATGATGTAGCACAAGGGCAGCTCAATATCATTTTACTACTGTTTTCATTGCCTTGGCTTTAGTCACAATTAAAATAATGCAGCAGACACACTGCATATCATGATTTAAAAAACAAACTGCTCAAAGTTCTTAATTGGTGTCTCTAATGAAGATATCCTAAATTCATCACCTGCCAAGTGACAACTACAGCAGTTGCGGTAAGGAGGTGGGATATATAAACACACATGAAACTTTAAAACAGATGGTTGATGGGAACTGGTTCAGCTCCAACAGTGACACACTACTACAAGTCCTTGAGAAACAGTGACCCAGCATGAGTGAAAATATAAACAAACAGTGTCTTGAAGTTCATACAAACAAAAGTTTCCTTGCACAGATTAAAATAAAAATGCATTAAAAATAGTATATTAAGTACTGGTATATATATAAAAACATAAACAAAGAAACATTTAGAATAGTGAATATGGGCCTGGCTCAACCGTCTGGCCACCTAGGCTGCTGAGCCAGCCTGATGGCGTGCTGTGGGTTCGACTCCTGATACCGACGGCCTTTGCCGCATGTCTTCCCAGACTACTTTCAATCTATCAATAAAGGCCAGAATATATCTTTAAAAAAGGAATAGTGAATATGTTATGTCAGCAACTTTAAAAAAGATTGGGTGGTCCAGTAGGGTTTTCAACAAAAAGGAAACCATCATAAAGGACCTGCTAGGAGCAATGCATAACATTGTTTTCTTTCTACGTACTCCATTTATATCAGGAACAGTGAACTTCCTGTAATTGTACATGCATGCATACAGAAACATTGTATCTCCATATTTCTTCTTTGTAAAAGTTGCGAGGTGTGATTGGTTATTTTTTTAAATACATTTAAATGAAAGTGATTATGTCAGTCTGTGGGTTTTATACATTTTGAACCAATGAAATGTATTAACAAGAGCTTGTGACTAAATATAACTATATCCAATCCAATAACCAACTACATTGGATCTATTGGAACACAGTTTCCCCATTTTACCTGAAAACGACAAACAGAGCTTGTACCATTAAGCGCAGCATGGCCTACAGGGCACTGATCCATGGAGTAATTCATCTATACCTGCAATAAAGCTGAATTTTGACTCTGTACACCACTTCTACAATCCCCAGAACACTTCTAAATCGCTACATCATTAAAAGCCAGTGATAATGGATATTAACGTCGATGAGAAATGAAACAAATGTGGAAAAGGTCTAATTTGGGGAACTTGCGCAGTTGCCCAGTATAACGTATGGCGCCATGGGACCGCCCAAATGCCTCCATGTATGTGCTCCACAGGCAGCCATCTACCACGCAACTGTAAAGCAAAAATATGTATTGGAATCCAGCACCAGTGGGAACTGACACCACTGCTCTCTCTGTAGAGAGCAGTGGTCCCTCTCTGTAGCATTCATAGAAGTTTTTCTTTCACACAGCAAAATAATATCATTTAACTAACCTCCTTTAAAGCTTTTTATAATTATAGTTATTTAAAACTTTTATTTCACCAAAATCTTGCCACTCTTTTAAAATCCAGTGTGATAGTTGAAGTCTGACATGTGCCTTTCAGAGTGAAATTAACGTTTGTTTTTAGATTTTTAGGTGTCCCCATATAGTAATGAAAAAATAATATTGTAGGTGACGGCTGTCGGCAGAAGTACACTGGGCTTCAAAGAGGGACAGACAGAGGAGGGAGCACTGTGAAAGACCATAAAAACAGGACAGCTGGGGGCCGGGGGTACTGAAATAGCACTGACACCTCAGTCTTTTTCTCTACCATTTTGACAATTCGACAACCCTATGCCTTCTAGATGCCCCCATATGGCTCACACTCCTTTTTTTAACCCCACAGCTTGCTGGGCTGCAGGACACCTGTGAACAGCCAAAATAAAGCCTGGTGATCAATTGCATCTGATCATCATTTAAGCTTATGTTCAGACTGGTAGTCCAAATCCAATATACGGCCAACAGGATTGGAATCACATTGGTTTTTTATCTGTCTTAAGTTTGAACAGCTAAAAAAACACGTGAAAACTGGTTTTGCTAATCAGATTTTAACCACATTCCTAGACGGTTTCAAATGCGATTCAAATCAGATTTCTAAAGATGTGTCTCAGTCTGCACACTAAAGCCTAATTTATACTTTGTCTTATGATGGTGTTGCTCACCAAAAATAGCCTGTATATAGGGTATGCGTGTGACATCATCATCATACCCGGAAGTTATGCAGGAACTCCTACCGAGTTGCACAAAACTACTTCCTGGCCTTGACAGCCCATACTTTCAAACATAAAAGTCCTATCTGATTGCATTAAACGACGTTAAACAACGATAAACTCACTTTGCCGCTCGAATTGATTTGCCACTCAATTTATGCATGCACATACCTTCTAGTTTAGTCTATACTGTAAGCTCACAACACATCGCATTGTGTTGATGTATTACTATCGAATGACAACAATAAATTATAGCATTATTACTCACACCTGTCATCTCTTTAGCACAGAATACATTGTCAGAATAAACAAATACGATCACTTGCAAACAACTGTGGACAGATCAGTCCTAAAGATAGTTGTTCAGAAATGAATTGCGTTTGTTTGCAGTCTGAACAAAATAAATACCCAAATACAGTTTAAGTTCGATTGTTAATAAACTTCTTGAGTTGCTGTAGTTTTCTCCACTAATACAAGGCGCCATTTGCAGTTCAATTCGATGTTTTTCCATGCAACTCTTATGAACTAATCAATAACTAGTGATTAGGAACCAAGTCAGTGGAACATGAGTACATGGAACATTTATTGACTTAATGAACGTAAGTAAATAAAATTAAGATATTAGAAACCTTTCAAATCTAAAAAATATGTACAAATATATAGCATTTATGTATTTAACATTAGGATTTCAACCTTTTAAAGTTGGCATGAAAGCTTGGGACATTGGCCATATTATATTGCATCATGTTTCTACTGATCAACCAAAATCAATCAAATTTTCTTCCTCAACAACTTCTGCTCCATGTCCCTTTTTAAGCCTCTCCGCTATGAGTTGTTTTACTTCCTTTCCAAATTCTTCATGCAGTTTACCAAAGTCCTCCATAGTTTCTGATCCAACCACAGACCAATCCCCCTGGGGTGGGGCGGGACCAATAACAGGCACCACATTTGCATTTCTCTTTGGCCATAGTTTGGGTGACCTTTTACTGGCTGTCTTTGAGGAAATGGGTGGAGCATGAAGCATTTGTAGGGAGCCAACGCTGGGTGCTGTGGCCACTCCTGGTCCTGGGTTCTGTAGCAGTGTTGACATGCCTGGGCTCAACCAAGTCATAGAATGTGGTACTTGCTGCGTGCTGCCACTCGGCATGACTGGACTCCCAGACAGACCACTGGTGGCCACTCCTGGTCCTGGGTTCTGCAGTAGTGTTGACATTCCTGGGCTCGACCAAGTCATAGAAAGTGGTACTTGCTGCGTGCTGCCACTCGGCATGACTGGACTCTCAGACAGACCACTGGTGGAAATTTTAAGGGCCTCTGTGGAATCAATGAGGACAAAGGTATATAGAGAGAATTGAAATAAAAGACGAGGGAGAGTGCTGGGATCACTTTCACACAGAAGCCGAAGCTTGCTGGGGAGCAAGTGTTATTAATACCACAACATAGCTGCTTTGAGTTGAATACACTGTGTGCAAATGGCAATTGGTTACTTAAATGGTAAACAAGGCTAGTGGGCTTCAAGCAGCTCCCTGCTCTGTAGAACAAAGAACATTCTGTCACCCACAGCCTGCATCTGTCACATGCCAAACAACACGACACCCCCCTCTCGCTCCTCTCTCTCACTCACCTCTATACTGTTTTTCCATGTCCATCAAAAGCAGGGCTAGATAGCTGTGGCTAGCTGTCAGCAGTGCTTTGATCCAGCTCTCCTGGCTGTCCTGGTCCTCAGCAGAGAGCTTGTACGTGCGCAGGCCTGAATCGCTCCACACCAGGGAGAAGGCAAACTGCTCCTCGGACTCACACAGCTGGACGGTGCAGCCCTCCAGAACAATGACTCCGATGAGGTCACGGTCAGCGGGCCGGTCCTTGTAGAAGAGGAGGTTCCCCTTCAGGATAAACCAGCGCTTCTGATAAGAAGTGTTTCTTTCACCCTGGCACAAAAAAAATCATGTTTACGACATAAAGGCCTCCATTGCTCAAGTTCTTTCACAACGGGTTTGAACTTTGATGATGAAAGCAGAATAATGGCAGTGTCATGGTAGCTATGGATATAAAAGTATGTATTTCTTTGTTGTTTTTACAAATTTTATTCTTTTTACTTTAAATCTTGTAAATTAATTGTATTGTGGGAAAGATTACATTACAAAAAAGTAATACCGATTGCTTTGTTTAGTTAAAAAAACAAATTAGATTTTGACCAAATGTATTTTGTTCATAAGGCTGAGAAAATCCCAATCCTGGGGACTCGAATACAGTTTCAGAGATAGGCTACAAAGCAATCACCTTCTTTGCAAGGTATCCTTCTTTGTCGACAGGTGAGTTGCAAGACTGAAACTGGATGAGTATCTTCTCATGAATCTTCATTTTATAGTCACAGGCCTGCCTGCTGCCATCACTTCACTGGATAAAATCGAAGTCTGAGGAATTATAAAAAAGGAAATAAAAGTCTTAGTATTTTCTTAAAAGTTGTCACAACCCTGGAACAGTGACACTGTCTGAACTTAATTAGTACAAAACATTTCGATTTGCTGAACGCACACACACATCGCCGCATGTCGCACCATGGTGGCGCTGTTGTCCAATGCCCATTTAAGCTTACAAATGTGTATACCACCGCACTTAAACATTCAATAAGGTAGTTAAATCGAAGCCTTTATATATCTATTTTTTTATATAATAATAACTACTTGTTAATAATAATGAATATGCTGGAACATATTCTGCTGGACAAAATGTTATCTTCACACCACTATTTCCGTGTAAACAAAATGTTCCGCATTTTGTTACTTAACTTACTCCATTACCTCACGTACATTAAACTCGTATCACCATGGCCTTTTCAGACTTTCTGTTATTGTTAATGTAACGTTATTTACTCACCAACCCGAGTGAAGTGTAATAGTTTCAGTTCCTCTGCTCTTTGCGTTGGGTGTTGTTGTTGCAACGCTTCCTGTATCTAAGGTGAGCTCTCACTCAGCTCAGTTACACGTCAGCACGCAGTACCACTGGGAAGACCAAACCCTTCTTTTAATAATCCAAAACTGAAGAATGATCTCATGCTTTATCCAATTTATCCACCTTTTTGTAAATTGTTTTCTAGTTTCTGACTGCAATGTTAAGAAAGTTGTTTTTCCCTTTCTGCTGTGTGTCACTTACAGGCAGTGTGTTGTGCAGTGTTATTTTTAAGTCAAGTCACAAGTCCTGAATCCTGATTGATTTTTACTGACTCCAGTCCAGGTCTCATTAAGTCTACAGCTCTGCCAATGATGATCATAGGCTAACCATGACAATTTCAATTTCACAGTGGCTATGCAGTAGGCTATGCATTGTTGCCAACCCCATTGGCCTGGAGAATGTTCAATGTAGAGTCAGACCAGAGCCAGGGGTAAGCAACTTTAACAATGGAGGGCCACTATATTTCCACACTCACTCCAGAGGGCCACATTGCATATTACTGTTGTAGCAAAAATAACTGATCTACAAGCTCAAAATGCTTCGCAGTGCCACGCGTTTTGAGGTTGTAGATCAGCTATTCTTTTATTGGAATCCTGAAAAGTAACATTTTTATTTCCATTAAATAAGCTATTGCTCCATTTGATTAGGTATTTGCTTTCAATTTCATCAAGTCCAGACTTAAAGCATTCAAGTCAAGGGATGTCCGATAATGACTTTCTTGCCTATATCGGATATTGTCTGACTCCTAATTTCCGATACAGATACGTCAACTCACATATTAGTTTGAATTGCAGAGCACTATATCTGAACGCACCCTAATTGTCAGGTAACATCATATATAATAAAATTAAATAGCTATAATATCAATATAATAACTAATACATCTAATAGAATACAGTGATGTTGTTTTCAATGAAGTGAGTCCCCTGACTCACTGGTGGTCATTTGAATGAGTCCCATAGCACTAGATTAGATGTTGGCCTATTTTATAGTTCAGAAGCATAATTGCCTTGATGCCTATAATATTAACAAGCTTGCCCTCTTAAATGCTCTAATTTGAAAGTGACTGGAGTCTGTCTCATTTCTCTCCATAATCCCTTGAATATCATGGAATATGAATGAGGATTATTGTGATTAGAGTAAGCTCACATTTCATATCATACATCATCATACATGTGTGTGTGGTGTGGTATATATATGACATCCCTACTAATGAACAATCCAGTTAATAAAGATGACAAAAATCCATTCAGTGCCGACTCTGCTCAGTGTCTCAGTTAAGTCAAATCATACAACTTTATTACAAGTAGCATTAGGCTAAATCTCATGCCATTTTGGATACAAATTAGTATCATTTTGTATCAGACCATCAATCATTCCTGGACTCCTGGACTGTATTTCAAATGAGTTAACACATTCAGTTGTTTTTCAAGAAATTACACATCAAATCATCAAGTGCATATACCCCAAAGCTGACATTGACTAATGCTACAAGTCAAATTGTCACAGATTCAGTACAGAAGACTGAATGTAGTAAAGTCTTACCATTGTAGCAAAAATAAATGCTTACAGTGATGGTGACATCACAGGATTGAGACTCAAAAGCAGAGTATAAACTTTTTTTTAAGACTTAAGAAAGGGGGGAAATGGACATTAAACATTAGTTTCTCTTTATGGGCTTAAAGATTATGATCTTTATGTTGGCACACTAGTTTTGATTGACTAATAACGTGCTCTATGTATGGACTACTACATTGGCTCCGAATCTCTCAGGTTGGAACCATTCATATTCCTGTCAAAGGGAGTGAATTAAAACACATGAAAAAATAAATCAGCATGAAGAACATGGCCTTCTCCATCTAAGCATGCATCTATGATCTATGTCTATGAGTGGTGCAACTGCCTGGTGGTCCCCGGGATTTACAGACCCACAGGAACACGCCCAGGTTGGCGGCCCGGTTCCGGCGAGGCGCCCCACGTCCGAAACAGTGGAGAAATGACGCCTGACGTCCGAAACAGTGGAGAAATGACAGTTACCATGCAGACAACACTCTCTCTCACACAAGTAAGAGAGTGCATGGTATTCTCTCCCTCTCTTTGTCTCTCTCATGCACGCACGCTCCACATTGTAATTAGCACTTCTAACTCTCTCTCTCTCACAGACAGTCATATATAGAGACGGATATTGCTGATCCTGAAAATCCCTAGGGAGATTGGTCTGGCGCTCAACCCAGTTGAGTTGTGGGTACCTAATCAGACTTTTTTGCTGTGAAGTTGTAACCCCTGTTTGAAACCCCACCCCTTGGAAATAAATATTCCACACTGAAGTTCCAGAATAATATCTACACAGTGATATTAGTCTGGGCATGCCAGTCTATATAATATCACCATATTGGTTGCTGTTAAGTATTAGTCTGATTAGTACATACTACATAGTCACGTTCACTTATACTTCTAAACGAAAACAATATTCATTAGCTTTTTAAAATAGACTGCTTTGGTTGGCTAGCTCTCAAAACTGAAGACTGAAATAGCAGATTGTACCTTGTAAAATGAGTAAGTTACAACTAGTTACAACTCTGCTAGAGCTAGATCACTCCAGTGGCTCATAATGCAAACACCTCTACAAAACCTTCATCTGAGGGAATATCTTTGCTGTCGGCCAAGAAAACGTTTGTCCAAAACCATTTATTTTTCAGTTAATGGAAAGAGAAACTGTGAGCTAGTCACTAGTGGATCCAAGCTCTTGTTAATACTTTCCATTGGTATAAGTATTTTATCAAACCTACATGCAGACTTAAGCACTTTCAACCAGGCATGCCTATTTGGGGCATATAATTACAGGCAAAATAAATAAATTAACATTTACAAAAATACCAGAAATAGGCAATCTACATTAATTTGAAGTAGCAAATAAGCCTTGCCGAGCCATGTGGCCCATAGGGCAGGAGCCTATCGCCTGTTTCTGTAGTGTGAGGCAGCTTGATGTACAAGTACAACCCTAGACATGGGTCTAGACTTTCCCCCAATCCAACTCTTGATGCTGAGTGCAAAGCAGGGAGGCATTGGGTCCCATTTTTAGTCTTTGGAATGACCTGGCCAGGGATTGAACCCCGACCTCCCAATCCCAGGGCAGACACCCACAAGTATTTTTGCTACTTTTGAATAAAATATAATATTAATCACACCCATGTGAAGTGAGTGGTGCAACTCCGTGTGGGTGTCCCCAGGGGGTCCCCGAACGTTCCGTTACCACAGGAACACGCCCAGAGTACCGGCCCGGTTCCGGCGAGCCACCCCGCGTCCGAAACGGTCAAGAAATGACAGTTACTGTGTGGGGGTCCCTCTACTGTACTATAGGAGTGGTTGCACCACTCAAATAAAATAGAAATATGAAATATGGACATAACAAGGTTTCTGCCTGGCAGTGATGTGATCAGCACAATCATCCGTCATGTTATATCTGTCATAATGATGAAAATAACAAAAGTTGTCCCCTTCAGTTATTTCCCCGTACATTTGCACATACCTGGTATTTATCCTCTGCATTTAACCCATCTTACCTATTAAGAGCAGTGCACAAGTTTTTTTTATGTACTTTTTTTACAACAGCATCCAATGTGCAGAGCGGTGCTCAGTGTTTTAGTCAAGGACACTTCAACACTAAGCCAGGATGATCTGTGGATCGATCCGTGAACCTTTTCGACCCCCATGCAGCTGATCAACCACTTTAGCCACTGCCGCTTGCCTTCGGTGTACTAATGTCACTAACAATGTGAAAATGTGACATGACCCTGAAAAAAGGGTGCATGATCCTGGCTGCAACTCAAACCACAAAGCCTAATTTGCACTTCGTCATACGACCACGTCACTCAACTAACGTTTTATATTCATTGAGCAATGTGGTCATATGACAAAGTACAAATTAGGATTTGGGCTTAAAAGCTCATTGGTGCTCTGTCCACGCCTGTTGCGCCTGCAAATTCTCTCCAACATGGATCTTTTGGTGTCTTTTTAGGTTCTCTCCGCGACTAAAACTTTTACCACATAGGTTGCAGAAGTACGGTTTCTCCCCTGTGTGGACTCTCTTATGTTTCTTCAGGTCTCCAGCCTGACTGAAACACCTCCCACACTGCACGCAGCCGTAAGGTTTCTCTCCTGTATGGCAGCGCTGGTGGATCCTCAGATTCCCGCCCCTGCTAAAAGTCTTTCCGCACACAAAACACACGTGTGGCTCATGCTCATCCCCCCTGAAGAATTCCCTCCTGTTTTTCCTTGTATCAAAGAAAGTCCTGTTGGTTTTGGCAAATGCATGCCTCCTACTGGTAGCATTGTGATTTGAGTGGACGAGGACCAGTCCGTAAGGTCCTGAGCCAAGTTGTGGCCTCTGGTCCTCAGCAGAGTCATGGTGAGAAGAGTTACTACTTAAATCCACACAGCCACTATAAGGTTCATGGCCAGCTGGCACATCTAATGTAGGGCAGTCTGTGAGCTCTGGTTCACTTTTGATGACAGCCTGGTTCAATCTGAGCTGCGTGTTGGAGTGTGAAGTGCTTGGGTTGGTTGGTGAGTCAGCGTGAGGTAGCTGTGCTTGGCTAACACTGTAAGTCACCGCCTCCTCAATAATGTGTCTCAACTCCTCTGGTTGCACTTTACAATGTTCTGCTGATGTTTGTACCAAGTTACACTCGACTTGTGATCCAACTGCACAGGCTTTGTCTCTTTCATTTGACTCCTGCTTCAAGTCTTGGCTATGTTCGTTGCTGATAATTGGTTGTTGGTCTGCCAGACTGGGCTCGGAGTCTTCCTTTAGAATCTCAAGACTCGAATCCAGATTTGGCTCTTGTCTCCCTGCATGTGCTTCTTCTTCAGGTAAAAGGACATTTAAAGGAACTATAAGATGAGAAAAAATAAAATTAAGAGTATGTTTATTTGTTTCACTGTACAAAAATACATTTTCTCTTCTATAGTAACAAATACAAAGGTGATTTTATTCTTACATGTTCAACCACAGAAACATTACTTGTGCCCACCTGCATTCTCTCTTTTTATCTCATCTTGGAGTTCCTGAAGTCTTCTCTTCAGACTCTCATTCTCTCTCTGAGTTCTGGCCGTTTTCTCCTGGTATTCTGAAACAGTTTCCTTCACCACCTCTAGAACCTCATACACAGCCACGGTGAGTAGCTTTTCCACACGGGCATTTAGACGCTCAAGTTTAGACATCCTAAAATGAACACAAATGCTGTCAGTGTCAAGGCAACTTATATGTAAACCACAGTAAACCAACAATGAATATATCAACAACTAAACAGGGGCCAACAGATGCAGTGTGAGCAGTCAGATCATCCTTGATGATCAGACTGCACATCTATCTGCACATTATCTAACATTTTTCCTTTATTTATTCTCTAGCCTAGTCTATTCTTATTTACTAATGTAACGGCATAACAGCGAGAATTGTATGGAAACTAAATAATTTCCTTGTGATGTGTGTATGTGACGATACATTTATTGACAAATATATTGTCAATAAATATTACTATGTAAATCAACACTAACAGAAAACATATTGACAACATTAATTGCCAACGAATAGGCTATATGAATATATTCTTCACATGAAAATATATGTACAGTACACAGTATCAACAGGCCTTCGACAGTGAACAGCTATTCTTAAAGCCAAGGCATCTGTAAAGATTCTGTAATGTTCATCATACAGGTGACAGGTCCATGTGCAAGTGGGCCAAAGTCAAAGCATGAAATAAAAAATAGAAAGATTACAGTGCCTGAGTCAGTAATACAAAAGAACAAACAGTGCCAGCCAGAGTCAGTAATCCAACAGAACGGACAGTACCAGAGTCAAGGAGGAGTCCGTAATCAAAAAAAGAATAGAATATAGACAGTGCAGGTCTTAAGCACTCATATGGGGGTCAAGCATGGTGGCTACTGGCAGACAGGAGGAACTGTCCAAGTCGCTTTGAGGTGTGCCAAGGAGGGATGAAGCCCTTCAACAGATGGTAAAACACCCGATAAGTACTTGGCTGAAACACAAGAGTGCACTGGGCAAGTCCACGTGCACGTGCACGTGCACGTGCACTGGCCAAGCAATACATCGAAATGTGGGAAACACCGGTAGTATTAACTTTTTTTTTTAAATAACGTTGTTTCAACAGTCTCATGATACTGTTCTGATTGATTGATTGAAATATTTATTAGCAGTTTGCAGAATTACAGTACATTTCAAGCACAAACTCAATACAAAGACTGTAACTGTGAGTGGATGACCCAATTAAGCATTACACTTGTTTACAAGAGGGTCCACCTTTTTCAATTCATCAAAACATTTAGAGACGTACAAATAGACACTTCTATATAGTCAAATAACAGAACAGGAATTCATCATAAAGGAGGTAGAAAGGGAAAAGAAACATATACAGTGAGGGGAAAAGGGGGTGGGCGGTGGGGGGATTCAGATTTTACGGCGGCCAGTTTTTAATTGCAGCCATCCGTAGGTGCCCTTTGAGAGAGGTTTTGAAGGAGTCAAGGGATTTGCATGTCTTAATGACTGTTGGTAGGGCGTTCCACATTTTGGTGGCATAGGAGCGAAAACAATTTAGTCCCTTGTTTGTGCCGAATCTGGGTTGTACATGGTTCGTTGCACTCCCTCTGGTGTTGTGGGTGTGGACTTCGTTAAGGAAGTATTTAGACAGGTACATGGGTATCTTGGTGGTGTATCGAATCCAAGATGCTGTACTCTGTCGTCGACCGTAAGCCATTCCAGCCTGTCAAAGTGGGCAGGGGTGAGGTGGGTTCAGGGGGTGAGGCCAAGTAGGAGCGTGACCAGTTTGTTTTGGGAAGTCTGGAGCCTAGCATTAAGGGCCTTTGAGGTGCTGTGGTACCAGGAGGTGCATGCAGTCAAAGAAACCTTGTAAGAGGGCTCCTGTTAAGGTCTTCAGGGTGTTTTTGTTGACCAGTGAGGAGATCCTGTAAAGGAATCTTGTTCTTTGACTTTTTTGATTACGTTGGTGGCCATTTTATCAACGTAAAGATTAGCCTCCAGGATGGAACCTATATGTAGGTAATTTCATCTTTACGTGTGATAACAATGTCACCCACTCTAACCAAGAAGCCATTTGCCTTGCTGAGACTACTATTAGATCCAAAGAGAATGGATTCAGTTTTTCCCAGGTGTAAAGATAGTTTGTTAACAGCGAGCCAGGTGCAGATCCTACGAGTTCAGAGCAGAGAGAGTTCTGAGTCCAACTGTTTGAACTGTGACATCTGATCTAAGTCAGTGTTGTTGTTACCACATACAGTCCTGTCGTTGTCGACTCAGAAAATGCACCCTGAAAATCCTCCTGGGTGTTCCAGTGTTCGTCATAACCATCTTCTAACATACACCGGTGACCGGTCTGACGTTACCACCACCACATTCTTCTCATTAGCAGCGTTACACCTTTATAAAAGATGTATGTCCCCGGTATGTCCGTTTTGTAGGGCTGGGATTTTATTATGGTTGTCTTCACGTCACAACATCTATCAACACTCATCGATCATTCATTACCTTTACAGCGAGCACCTCGTGTCCCTTATATTCCTTTTGATTTATCTCCAGACAGTCCAACTGGTAACTTTATTGGATATCTATTACCACTTATATTTAAACTGCCACCGGCCCTAATATGGTTTCCATTTAACACCGTATCGCCGTACTTCCTAGAGGAGTAGTGTGAGTATACTACATTTGTTTTTAATGAATGTCAAAACAAACGTGCCTTCGGAAACGACATAACTAACTCTAGTCTAACCAGTACGTATCTTTAAAGAGCAGAAACTAAAAACACTGGTGTGTAAATGTATCAACGCAACACTACGGAGTCTGACCTCCGGAAGCAATGGTAATGGCAGACAGACCTTACTGGCCGAAGTATGTCATTGGTGCGAAAATAACCACGTGATTGATGACGTTTGAAACACCAGAGTGGCGTAATGTCCTCCTGCAACGTCTTTTGTTGAACAGAGGGTGGCGCAGCGGCAGGACTGCATGAGCATCTTCTGTTTTTGTCTCTCACGCACACACACACACACACACACACACACACACACACACACACACACACACACACACACACACGGCAATGTAGACAGAATAGAATAGTCCCCACTCCTTTGGGGTGTTTATTTTGTCACATTATATTATTACTAGACCATAGCTCTGTTCCATAGCTCTAATGCAGTAGAAGGTTATGGATCAGAGCTAACTAGACCAGTGCCCGGCTGTAGAGCACCGAGTCGGTAACGATGGAAGTTGGAGATCCATGCCCCACCCGGCTATGCAATACCCGCTGTACCCATGTCAGAGTATCCATTCCACCCATCTGTCTCTTTCCATTTATGCCCATATATGGAGATTTCTGTATCTGTCTCTCTGTGTCCCTTTATTCCTATATATGGAGTTCTGTGTCAGACATGCCTAAATATGGAGTGTTGCGATGTCAGGCATGCCCAAATATGGAGTGTTGTGAAACTTGTGATGTCAGAACAGGCCAGCTCCATATTTGGCCCAACAGGGGCCCTGTTCAGACCTGCATTGATTAGCCAATTCATCATTCTGTTGAGCTTGTCAAGTCATCGTGATGTCAGCTGTGTCCCCTTTTATGCCCATATATGGAGTTCTTTGTCAGGCAAAATATATTTCTAGTCGCTGACATTTTGTTCTGTCCAACTATATATCCAGATGGACACCGATTCGTTTTGTTGTTTATTCAAGATAGCCTATTACCATGTTAAAACTATAAGTACAGTTTATACAATATTGTGGGAATACAGCTTTATATTTATTATAATGAATATACCTTCCACCTCAAGAAAATTGCCCGTTCTCGGCCCTCTCTGTCATTCTCTGCAGCTGAAACACGTACTCACCCATGCTTTCATCACATCCCACCTTGACTATTGCAACAGTATCCTCCATGGATAGCACCACCTCCAAAGTCCTCAATAAACTTCAATATATCCAGAACAGAACTCAGCTGCGCGCCTGCTCACCAGTACCTGTTCCAGAGGTCATATTACACCAGTCCTCTGCGACTTTCACTTAAGTTGCTTCCGGTCAAACAAATAATCAACTTCAAAATACCTACAAGGCACTAAACAATCTGGCTCCCCCTACCTCTGCGATCTCTTACATCAGCTCAGGTCCGGTGAGGTGATGCAAATTGCAAACGTCCTTGAGGTCCCCAAGACCGACAGAGCTTTTGCCTTTGCTGCCCAGCCGTGTGGAATGCACTCCCCAAAACTCTGAGATGTCCGCACACTCCAAACATTCAAAACCGCCCTCACAACCCACCTCTTCAATATTGCAATATTTTTATTGATTTTATTCCTTAGTCTTAGTGTTTTTTCCCCTTAATAAAGTAGTTTTTATTTGTTATTTCCTCTTGACCCCCATGTAAAGTATCTTTGGATACTCAGAAAAGTGCTATAATTTTTTTAGATATTATATAGACTTACTTATATTATTATATAGAGTATAGACTTACGGATTGTGTGACCCTGGTCTTTCCCTAATGGGTCTGATAGAGGGTAGCTACTGGGACGTAAGTCGGGACTTGATCACATGTATGATGTTCATGAGACCCGAAACCCCGATGAACTTGGGATACATCACTGAGGATACGTCCCAGTTGCATCCATGCAATGTATTTTCGTTCTGAAGAGTGTAAAATATTGAAAATAAACTCTTATTTATTATAGTTAGTTACATAAGCATCTTGTGAAGTTATTCAGCCATTGAAATTTGCAGCTTGTTATAATGGCATATATCTAAATGACAAAGCGGTTGCGCAAAGACCCGCCCGGCAGCACTCTTTAATGCAATTTATTTGTGCCAGTTATATGTATTTTTTGTTGAATTACTCATGACAAAATTGTAAAAGTCAACAGTATGTATATCCATAAAATAAGCAAGCAGCACACGCAGACAATACACTAGTTCTTTCTTTCAATAATAATTATTATTATATTTTCACAATCTGATGAAAACAGATACAAACAGATACCCCGGCTACTTTCTAATGTTTTGATAATTCGCACGGCAGATGTATGCATATGACTAGTGTATTTGTATATTTAAGAAGAAGATGATCAGGTAATATAATTGTGAAAATAATAATAATAAAATGATTGAAACAAAGAACTAGTGAATTGTTTATGTTATGGATACAACTTTGTCATGAGTAATTCAACAAAAAATACTTAATAAACAGCATTGCATAAACAGTGCTGCCGGGCGGGTCTTTGCGCAACCACTCCGTCATTTAGATTTACGTGTTATAATGGTAAGTGATAACAGTTTGACAGAATGGGAATAGTAAGACTACTTCTCACATACAGTACAGTAGTACACATGCACGCATAGCGTGTCTGTGTGTAATACCATGTAATAATGGAATACTCAGACTCAACTCAACTATTTTCTTCACTGGACACTAGAACGCCTGTCCACATGAAGTTTTTGATGTGTCTTGAGGTGACTTGACTGACTGAACGTTTTTCCACATTGTTGACAGCCATAAGGCCTTTCACCAGTGTGGATCCTCTTGTGTTTGTGCAGGTTACTAATATGAATAAAGCGCCTTCCACAATGTAGGCAGGAATAAGGCTTCTCCCCTGTGTGACAGCGTTGGTGGAGCTTTAGATTCCCAATCCTGTTGAATATCTTCCCACATACACTGCAAATGTGGCTCTGCTGTTTTTTCCCAGAATTGGATCTCCTGATACCTTGAGCCAGCTCACTATGGCACTCAAACTGAAATGAATCTGCAAAGGTGCTGAGACCATCTGTATTTATGTAATGCACCATGCCAGGAATCTCTGTGTTGTTTGTCATGGACTCAGGGATTCCAGGATTCTGTGCTGATCCACTTTCCAAAGTTTCACATGTAAATAGGTTCTGATTCAAATATTCGTGTGAGGAGGATGAATATGGAAGTGGCTCTGACTCCGTTTTTATCATTGGGAGAGACTGGGGGCTCAAAAGGTTTCCAGACATCTGAATTAATTTCATTTGTCCCACTGAATTATCTTGCTCATCATCTGGTGAATGACTTGAGTAAACTCTCAAAGCTGCATTGGTCACATTTGAGATTCTATCATGTTCAACTAGTGCAGATGTGGTGCTGCATTCGGCCACATGCGTAGTTGCTGTGCAGTTCAGCTCCCCTGAAAGGAATTGTTCCATCTGAAGCATTTTTGACTTTGTCTCTGTGAGGTTTGGACCATGTCCTTGACTGTTTTCTAATCGTTGCTCCTGCTTCAGATCATCCAGCACTAGTTCATCTTGCCTTGTTTTATACGAGGATGGTGGGAGAGGAGCACATTTATTGCCTGTGGAAGAGACAGTACATCATATTCAATCATGCTGGAAGGGATGTGTAAAATTGTAAATGTGAAAACAGTATCAGAAAGCAATACATATCTTTTGAACAGTCAGTCAACAGACAATTATAATTATGATTCCTTTTTTTTGTATTACCTCCAATGACCCTTGTCTGCAATCAAGAGGAACTAATGGTAAAATATTACAAATTACAGCAAATAGTAACAATTAAACCAATGAAGCTCACCTTCACTGGTTTCCTTTAACTGGTCTTGGAGTTCCTGAAGTCTTCGTTTCAAACTATCATTCTCTCTCTGTGTTCTGATGGTTTTCTGCTGGTACTCTGAAACTGTCTGTTTCACCATGTCCAGAACCTCATGCACTGCCACCGTGAGCAAGTTTGTCACACGGGCATTTAGACGCTCAAGCTTAGACATCCTAAAATGGCCGGAGAAACATCTTTGTTTAAGTCACATTATGTTATTTAGGTTTCAATGTTGCACAGTTTTACATGTTCTATGTGCCTAAGTCAAGAGCTACAGCACAAGACTGCTCTGTGTGAAGTGAAAAGTGAGCTAACCTGGAGCTAGAATCTAATGCACACTTGCCCAGTGACTGGCCATTATACTGTATATCTCTGTTGTATGGAAGAAAGCACAAGTTCTTTTCAGGAAAAAACACCCCGCTCAAGTTATTGTCTAATCGCTTTTTAATACGCTTGTTTCAATATTCTTTTATGAACACACAGATGTAAAGGGTGTTCAATAGCACTGATTTATGGAAAATAAATCTAAAACCTAAAAAAACGGTTTCTTCCGGACAGCAACGATATGTTTGTATGTAAAAATATTGTTGACATTGTTGGGCAGTATTTCTTTGGTCAAGAACAACTGTAGTTACTCTTACTAGAGTTGACTAGACCCAACTAGTGAACCAGACTGTGATTTTGGGACTTGTATTGAGCTTTGAGCCAAGCAAATTAAGTTTGTATTAGCCTAGCAGTCGTCCTGTCACTGACTGTCAAAATGTAGGCTAATCTGGGTGATCTGAGTGATTATGCAATTTTTTTAAGTCATGTGGCGAGAAGTCGGGGGGACATTACAGGTGGATTTGCGGGAGCGTACCTATGTTCCCCAGGTTCTATGTTCCCCACCATGCAAAAAAGGTTCTTTGTTCCCCACTTAGAATAAACCTAAACCAGAAACCTAACCCAGTAATTCTAGTAATTCTAGTAAGACTAAAAGTATTTTAGCAACTTAGACTTACTTTTAGTAGCACATTCTGATTTAAGCTCAGTCTTTGAACAATCCATTGAACTTTAGGTCTGCCTATAGGCTACTTAAACTATCTAGTTTTAGCCAACTAAACATTTACTGGCATAAAATAAACTAAAACATAATTGCTCAGACTCTTCAACAAAGATGGCAAAAACAAACATGCTTTGTTCTGTACTTATACCGTACATACAATTGTATAGTACAAAACACTGAACCAGAAACCTATAACGCTATCCCTAAGGTAAGTGGGGAACATAGAACCTGGGGAACATAGGGTGACCCCGTGGTTTTGCATCAGCATAACAGGGGGACAGTAAAGTCAGGGATAAAGTTTATTTCAAGATCTTAAGCATTAAATACATTTATCAAAATAACATTAATTTAGAAGCATTAGAACTATACTACAATAAAAATTCGAATTTTTGATTTAGTTTAAATTTGATTAGTTATAGCCTATTTATATGGGGCACCGAATACTAGGAATCACCCTTCGACGTTTCTATTTAACGTCATAACTAGTCCAGCACCTGTCAATGTAAGTATAGTAGTATACATTACTAGCCCTGAAACATGACTGTCGTGAGGCTCGTGAAGTAGTACGAGCTTCATGTGAATCATATGGCTATAGCATTACCTTCTTATGTTTGGAAAACCTCCAGTGCTTTCTTGTAACCGACGGTACGACCTATATATCGTTTACACTAACACATCACCGTTATAACCATCTGGTTTGAACAAACTTCTAGCAAAGTGGCGTTTCAACAGACGATTTCACGAATGTCAAGCAAACATAACTGCTATTATTAACCATTGTTTTTTATTATCTTTAACCTCCGGAAGAATAATCTCAATTACTTCCTTGTTCTGTATTTCAAAATAAAAGCATGATAGATACAATTCTCCCCCTTGTACCTTGAACTGAGGAAGGAAATTTATAAAGATCAACAAAGAGAACATTTTCATTATTTATTGATAACAACAATAAGAAAATAATAGCCTTGCAGACTATCAAAACAAAGCATACATTAATAGGCTATCGTGTTTTTATTATGTTTTTCTTTATTTTATTTTTAGTTCTCCCAATTTTGTATTATCATTGTCAGTGAGCTTGTGTCCTGCTTGTCATGTAATCCCACATGGGATGAAAGTATGACACTAATAAATTACAAAGCATACATTGTATGTTATCCAAGCATAAAATGAACCAAAAGCAGTTTTGAAAATGTGCTATATCCAAATATATAAACATGACCACACTGTTTTGTTTTGTTATTTAAGACATACTAAATACACTTTATAAAGATTGTATAACTGGGAATATTGTTATTGTATTAAAGTACATATTGTAAGTGGTTATCACAGAGTACAAATCAACAATAAAACCAACGCAATTCGACAAATCAACCAACTACTAATTCAAGTACTGTTAACTGTTAACGCCTGTTCATATGGAGTTTTTGATGTGTCTTGAGGTGACTTGACTGACTGAAAGTTTTTCCACATTGTTGACAGCCATAAGGCCTTTCACCAGTGTGGATCCGCTTGTGTTTGTGCAGGTTACCGACATGATTGAAGCGCCTTCCACAATGTAGGCAGCAATAAGGCTTCTCCCCTGTGTGACAACGTTGGTGGATCTTTAGATTCCCAATCCTGTTGAATGTCTTCCCACATATATTGCAACTGTGACTCTCTAGTCTTTTTCCATAATTGGGTTTCCTGATACCTTGAGTCAGCTCACTATGGCAATCAAATTGAAATGAATCTGCAAAGGTGCTGAGACCATCTGTATTTATGTAATGCACCATGCCAGGAATCTCTGTGTTGTCTGTCATGGACTCAGGCATGCCAGCATTTTGTACTATTCCACTTTCCAAATCTCCACACATGAATAACTGATTCTGATCCAAATGTTCATGCGAGGCTGAATATGGAAGTGGTGCGGACTCTGTTTTTATCATTGGGAGAGACGGGGGATTCATAAGGTTTCCAGACATTTTGATTAATTTAATTTGTCCCACTGAATTATCTTGCTCAACATTTAGTGAATGACTTGTGTAAACTGTCAAAGCTGCGTTGGTCACATTTGAGATTCTATCATGTTCTCCTTGTTCAACTAGTGCAACTGTGGTGCTGCGTTCGACTGCATGCGAATATGCAGTTGTGCAGGTCAGCTCGCCTGGATTGAATGGTTCCATCTGAAGCGTTTTTGACTTTGTCTCTGTGAGGTTTGGATCATGTCTTTGACTGTTTTCTGGCTCCTGCTTCAGTTCATCCTGCATTGGTTCATCTTTCCTTGTTTTATAAGAGGATGGTGGGAGAGGAGCACATTTATTGGCTGTAGGAGAGAAAGCACATCATTTTGATACTCAAAGAGATGTGTAAAAGTGTAATTGTGAAAATCAAAATTCAATCGATTGCGTTACAAACCATACATGTCTGCAACCAAGAAGAATTTAGGTTAAATATTACCAATTAGAGCAAGTATAAATAACAATTACAGTAATGAAGCTCACCTTCATTGGCTTCCCTTAACTCATCTTGCAGTTCCTGAAGCCTTCTTTTCAGACTCTCATTCTCTCTCTGAGTTCTGGCAGTTTTCTGCAAGTACTCTGATACAGTCTCTTTCACCACCTCCAGAACCTCATGCACTGCTACAGTGAGCAACTTTGTCACACGAGTATTTAGACGCTCAAGTTTAGACATCCTAAAATGACAAAAAGAAAATAACGAAACATCTTAGTCCTTAATGCTGGTGAGTCGTGAGTGACGATTCAGTTGAAGTATTTTTCTTCAAGCAAGCAGAACATTTGGAAAACAAGATGACAGACAAGGCAGCAGTATCACACGAAACACAATTTCGACAGCGTATGATATTAATAAACATGTAATAAATAATGATGTTCTATTCTATGTAGATCAAGTTGTAGTACTACAACAATTGTATCCTGCATCTTTGGGCATACAGGGGGCGGGGGGTGGCTCAGGGGTAGAGTCAGAGTGGCCGGATGGCAACTGCAAGGTTCCTAGTTCGAACCCGGGCTCCCCCAGAGTTAGTGTTGAAGTGTCCTTGAGCAAGATGCTGATCCCGATGAGCAGGTTGGTGCCTTGCATGGTTTCCACTGCCATTAGTGTATGAATGTGTGCGTGAATGGATGAATGTAATGCACAATCTATGTAAAGCGGCGCTATATAAATGCAAGTTTACCATTTATCCAGTATCTATTCTCAATAAAGCAAGTGACCAATGATGACCATGGCAACACATATCTGTGCTTACGCAGATTAGAGTGAATCAACAGTACTGGTCAAACATACAGGTCTAATAAGAGTGAATCAGAACAGACACTGATCAAACGGATGCAGGTCAACAGTAACCTTATACAAGTCATTGAATTCAATGTTGGTAAATTGTCCATGGTCTTATGTGCACTCGGTATCTGAATCCCACCCCCTTACTGTATGTTTCTTTTCCCTTTTTACCTCCTTGCATCCACCACTCCCGAATGAAGTGTCTGGTGCTGGGAATCTGGTGCAACGCACAGGTCCTGCAAGTAACCCTGGTGAGAGCAGGAGAGGACCTGGTGAGAAGTAGGAGGTGCCCGGCCAGGAGTCAACCCACAGTGCCTAGTCCCTCCACGTGCAGGATGGCCCGCCCAGTACCGGCAGAATAGTTCTGGAGCAGCGGATTGTGTGTCCCTGGTTTTTCCCTAATGGGACTGATCGAGGGCAGCTACTGGCTGGGTCACCCGAGTGAGGGGTATGATGTTGGAAGACCCGAAACCCTGATGACCTTGGGATAGATCACTGAGGATACGTCCCAGTTGCATCCTAGCGATGTTCTTTTTAGTTCTAAAGGTTTAATGTTTGTCTAGACAAGACAAACATTAAAAACGCCATTTACAATGGACAGAGTTAATTAATTAATGTTTGTTTTGTCACTAACACAATGAACAGAGTTTAATGTTTGTTTGTCTGACTGTCACTGAGCAAATCGGCATATAATGTTATATCGTGATGATGTAATGATAGTTAAAGCGCCCCTCAGTTCACACGGGTGTGATTCTTTATTGTTGCCGGTTTCTACACTAGTCTGAGTCTGATGTCTCCATACATGGAGCTATAGTCTGTCTCCATATATGGAGCTCTAGGTGAAATAACGATGGCTTTCACCTTCACGCTCCATATACGGCGACAACCTATAGCTATAGCTGATGCCCCCATGCCAAAGTGCCAGCGCTCGCCCAGCAGTCTGCCGGCAACGAGGCGGATGCGTGCTTCTCGACCCCCAGGTGTATATTTGTAAGTCTCTAAATGTTCTGTTGAATTGAAAATGGTAAATGCTTTATCAGTGTGTCATCCACATTAAAGCGTTAGTCTTTGTATTGAGTTGTGCTTTCAAAGTTTCATGTGAAATTCTGCAAACTGTTAATAAATACTTGCTCACACATGCTCTGTGTGAAGGGATCTAACCTGGAGTTTCTTATGCCTAATGCTATAGTCACCATTTATTTATTTCCTTTATTTACAACAGTAATATCTTAACCCTATATAGGATCTACTCACTCACAAAAACACCTTGAAGACCTTAACAGGAGCCCTCGTACAAGGTTTCTTCGACTACGCTTGCACCTCCTGGTACCACAGCACCTCTAAGGCCATTAAAACAAACTGGTCAGGCTACTACTTGGCCTCACTCCCCGAACCCACATCACCCCTGCCCACTTTGACAGGCTGGAATGGCTTAGGGTTGACAGAGTACAGCACCTTGCAATGGGTCTGGTCCACAAGACACCACCAAGATGTACCTGTCTAAATACTTCCTTAATGTCAACGAAGTCCACACCCACACCAGAGGGAGTTCAACAAACCATGTGCAACCCAGATTCGGCACAAACAAGGGATTAAATTAATTTCGCTCCTATGCCACCAAAATGTGGAACGCCCTACCAACAGTCATTAAGACATGCAAATCCCTTGACTCCTTCAAAACTGCTCTCAAAGGGCACCTACGGATGGCTGCAATTCGAAACTGGCCCCCGTAAAATCTGTATCCCCCACACACCCGTTTCCCCTCACTGTATGTTTTTTTTTCCCTTTTTACCTCCTATGATGGTTTATTTTTTACTATATAGTTGTGTATATTCGTACGTCTCTAAATGTTTTGATGAATTGAAAATGGTGGGCCCTATTGTAAACAAGTGTAATGCTTTATGGTGTCGTCCACTCACTGTTAACAGTTTTTGTATTGAGTTGTACTTGAAATGTACTGTAATTCTGCAAACTGTAAATCAATCAATCAAAAATAAAAATTTACGGATTTACACATCTTCCTGATTTCTGTTCAAAGAGTATATTCAGCGTTTCCCCCTCCCCCGTTCCAATGGCTTACCTTGTTGGCGAACTGATCGTTTTCTTTGAAAGTGCTCTTGAATCGTTTAAAAGGTTGCTCAATACCAGGGTCAAATCAGTTTCCGTGAATCTGTTTAGCCGCTACAAACGTTGGACATCTATAATGCTAACAGAACATTACAACTTCAGATTAATTTAACCATTGAAGCAAATTTGAACGATTATTTAGAAGCAAAGGACGCGATACATATGTAAATAAAATAGATGACCCCGGAAGCACAATATCAACGTCTTCTACTCGGTTGCGTTTCACAATAAAGGTCTAGTCTATAGTCAATGTTTTCTATGCCATCTTTGTCTCCATGTCCATCTAGCCATCTATGATCCATCTATCTAAAAAAGAATAAAGGAGCAAAATACTAACGTCAAATTGTTGAAAAGTGTCTTTTCCTGCACTTTTAAGAATAAAATCAGATAAACATATGTTTAGTTAATTAATGAAGGTATACATCATGAGTAGCCCAAAATTTAGACTCTCGTAGAGTTTTTTCCCAGATTCTGACGAATCTCTCTCACGAGTCATGAGCAGACTGATTTTTTACAGGCCATGTTTTCTTTTTTGTTATACATTCTGAGTGCATACATATGCCTACAGTATTAGACATTATACACATATCATGTATTTCTCATCACTCATCTCATCACACCAAAGGCTAGGGAAATTTTTACTCAGAGAACATGCATCTTGCTATGATTTAAAGATAGCATCATAATAGGCACACCTCAATGGTGTAATGGTGATGTTATCTAAACACACTGAAACATGATTTAAAAAGAAAGTATTAGTGCTTACTTTACTTTAATGTGTTAAAATAGCCATAACTCAAAATAAAACAAATAACTGTACATGGCTCAATAAATACAACTCAAAATGAATTCTGAGCCTATATTCTTCGACTTCCTTTTTCATCTCTGTCCATATGAATTCTGAGATGTTTCTTCAGGTGACTTGACTGACTGAATGTCTTGCCACATTGTTGGCAGCCATAAGGCCTTTCACCTGTGTGGACCCTCTTGTGTTTCTGCAGGTTACCAGCATGACTGAAGCATCTTCCACAATGCAGGCAACGGAAAGGCTTCTCCCCCGTGTGGCAGCGCTCATGGATCCGTAGATTCCCAATTCTGTTGAAAGTCTTCCCACATACAACGCACATGTGGCTGTCATCCTGACTGTTCTCAAAGCTGGCTCTCTGGATGCTTTGGACCAGCTCAGGATGGCATTCAAACGGAAATGTGTCCACAAACGTGCTGAGACCATCTGCGTTGATGTAGTGCAGGAGACTAGGATTCTCTGCATTGCCATCATTCTGTGCTGCGCCGCTGCTCTCAACCACACCACACGATGAGAAAAGCTGGTTATTATTTACATGTTCATGTGAGGATGAATATTCCTGTGGCTCAGGCTCGGTTTTGATCACTGGGAGAATGGGAGCGCTTGAGCCGCTCCCAGGCTTTGTGGAGTGGTCTTGGTCAGTGTCAGCCAGCGAATGAGTCATGTAAACAGTCAGGGCTGCATTGGACACATTTGTCAACCCCTCAGGATACTCATCTTCACCTAGTGCAACCATGAGGCTGCAGGTGTCCGTTTCTAACTCAGATGTAAACTCCTCCGAGTTCCCTTTTTTTTTCCTTAGTCGTTTCTTCCAGTTGACCTTTGGCTCACATCTACTATCATTTTCTGGTTCAAGTTCATCTTGCCTTGTTGGTTCATCGACTTCTTGCTTGGTTTGAGTTGAAGACTGATTGTAGTCAAGAGTCTTGTCTGTAAACAACAAACAAAGCACTCAGACCCCTTTTCCCCACCGGTTGGTTCCCAACGGGAACCGTTTTAGTTATTTTTGGTTCTTTCTTAGTCCATGAGCCAGAGCTCATGTAACATTAATTATGAATTGAGTGGGCAAAACTATACCTATATTAAATTGTTTATAGGATCAATATAAGTAAATTAATATGATTAAGTAACCCTCCCACAGTAGCATTTCATATTTTCTATTTTTGCATATTTTCTTATATAATGCCTCATTTGCATATGTAAACATTTAAAATTTGTAATACAATAAATCATTGTCTTCATGCAAGTAGTCAACTACATGGTTTTGCCTACTCAATTCATAATAACGTTACAATTTGAGAGAACTGAACCGTTCCCATTGTGAACCAACCGGTGGAAAAGGGGTCTCAGACAGTGACTGAGTAAACTATGGTGCTTGACTGATAGACAATCAATTATTTTGAATTGAAGTTTCTTATCTAGTGAATTATGACACCAAAGAAATCAGCCACAAATCATTCTGACAAGAGTACATTAAACTTTGGTCATGGTGAATGCAAGAATTGTCTAAACCAAGAAAACTATACAAGTTGAGTGAGGACATATCATTTCATTTCTTTCTCCTCCTAATCACTAGCCCTAGAACGGCTCTTGTTGTTACATACAGTATGCGAAGTATAATTAAATGATCACAGGCATTCTAGGTCTACCTAATCACTAACTTTTGCTCTCAAATTATTATAATTATAAGAAACAACTCAGTGTTTCGATGCATTGTTGGTTATAAAAGGAAATAATGCAGCTGTAATGTAACGATAAATAACAATTGAGCTATTAACCTGCATAGTCTCTCCCTATGTTGTCTTGCAGCTCCTGCAGCCTTCTCTTCAGACTGTCGTTCTCTCTCTGAGTTCTGGCAGTTTTCTCCTGGTACTCGGACACGGTCTCCTTCACCACATCCAGGACCTCCTGCACGGCCACGGTCAGCAGCTTGGCCACACGGGCGCTCAAACGTTCAAGTTTCGACATGGTTTACAGTTATACTGATGCGCAGCTGGTGAGTTGATGTGGGAATATGGGTTGTGTGTTTCAGCAGTGTATGTAATCAGCAGATGCTGCTGCGACATTGATCATCAGTGATCGATGCTCGATGGCTCGCAGCTTTGATTTAAACGAAAACCCGAGCGGCTGAGCCTAACAGCATCAGCACGTGTAAAACGCCAGTTTATTTGTTTTCATACAAGCGACCGCAACGGCGTGTATATAATGTTCTGATTTCTAAACTTAAAAGTTAGCAAGCCGTGACGTGAACAATTCGCGTGTTGTTAGTTAACGCGTAGCCTGACCTCCTACCCCCACATAGCCTAGCTAGTGCAAACTGCCATAGTGCGCCACCAACCACAGACCACTCCTTTTACTTTATTATGGTGAAGATGAAGTCTTGAAGAAGACCGACCTGATTGACGATATCCTCGGAGCTGTAAATAAACGGCCCATCCATTTTTTTTTAATGCCGTATAAGTGCAGTGCCTTGTGGGTAATGGTGTTCGGTGTGGTTGTTGTCTCCACCAGGCCGAAGGCATGGAGGGAGAGTATGCTTAGACGAGTCGTTTGCCAGTGCCACCGAAACACACATACACACACGCACACAGTCTGACACTTTGACACATATGGTCACGTCCATGTTCATGTTCTGAATTTAGGGACTGGGGTGGTTCTCCCTCAAGGGATTGTGGCCAATTAAAATACATGTTATATTGAATACAATACAAGTCACAGTGTAGGCCTACTGTGTGTAGGCCTACTGTGTGTAGTGTAATCTACCTTAACTTCAAACATCTGGCTTCAGCACCTGATATAATGCTGTAGCTTGCTGTGTGCTTGCTTATTCATCTTTTCATGTACTGTACAAAAACCTGTCTTCTAATCCTTGCAAAAGAAGCACTGTTTGTGAAACTATTTGTGAAACTAAGCACATTTGCATTGGTTAACTGCAATAATGTGGACCAAAACATGTCATTAAAGGAACACACTAAAATAATTGTCTTCATGCTTTATATGTATGTATGTATGTATGTATGTATGTATGTATGTATTTGGTTAAAATGGGTAGGGTTTTAAAAAAAGGCAAGAGCTTGCTTTGGTGCACTGGCCTAAAAGTGGGTCCTTAAAAACTGCTAAAACTTCTGAGATGTATGTATGTAGGTATGTATGTATGTGTGTATGTATTTAAAAGGGGGGCTTTTTTGTAAAAAGCCCAGCCCACAATACCTTCATATATTTAAAAATAATTCAAAAAAGGGGGGTTACCAGTGAAGGGCAAACTGCCTATTCACTGGGGACTATGCAAGGCAGAGGCGTCCACCCCCCTGAGTCCAAGTTAGGCTAGACCGGCAAGACCGCATACCTAAACCATGGTCCGAAACTGTCCTCTAAAACCCAATGGTAAAATGGATATAAAAAATGGACAATAATAAAACAACCTAAAACCATAAAAGAGTAAAAGTTCACAGCAAGGCCTGGATACCATTTATTTAGTTTGCAGATAAATGAACAGAAAAGGGATAGAATTCAACTTCTTTCATTTAAACCAGTGGGTGTTACAGTTTGCAATTTTTAAATCCATCTGTGCTCCATGAGTTTCCGCTGTCCACTGGTCCATCGGACTCCACATTCCAGACCTGAAATGATGAGGTTAGTGATGGGATGGGATTGAAAGTGTGTGTACAGAGTTGTGTGTATGTCTGCTCGTTTGATGTGATATAAGTGTTGTTTGAGGCGTGTTTCTAATGTGTGTCCGGTTTCTCCTATGTAGTGTTTATGACATTGTGTGCAGGTGATGATGTAAACTATATTGGGGGTGGTCAGAGACAGGGGATCCGTGATGGGGGAGGAAGTGTGACTATGGGGGTTGTTGATGAATTTGCGGGGTTTGAAATGGAGTGTATGTGGCTGTGGGGGCTTGGGAGGTAAAGTGGAAAATTTGGAATGCACAAGGAGGTCTCCCAGGTTCCTATTCCTTCTTAGTGCAGAAATGACCTGATGTGTTTGTAATGGGGGGTAAGATTGTTGTGTAGTGGTGAAATTCTGTTTGAACTTGTGGTGTAGTGGTTGGAGTGTATGTGAAAATGTGGTTATGAATGGGAGTAGTGTTGTAGTGGTAGAGGAGCCGATGGCCTGGATGGTAGGAGAAGAAGAGTTGGAGGAGGGAAGACATAGAGGAGAGGGTAATGTGTGGGCCCCGTCCAGGTCCGTCCCTGTCCCTGCGCCAGAGAGAGGCCTCTGATCCGGATACATGCTCTGAGGTGCCTGGGGAGGAAAGCTAGGGTTGAGGTTAGGGTTAGAATTAGGGGTGAGAGGGTTAGGGGTGGGAGGAGAGAGAGGCCAGGGCATTGCTCCTGATGGTGTGATATACATGTGTATATTTGTGTATGTGTATGTGTATATATATATGTATGTGTATGTGTATGTGTATGTATATGTATATATATATATATATATATATATATATATTATTTTTATTATTATTTCTTTTTTTTGTTCTTACTGTAAAGCACTTTGAACTGCACTCGCTGCCTGAAAAATGTGCTATATAAATAAAGATTGATTGATTGATTGATTGATGGTACGCAAAAATCTTTTGCTGTAACCTCTCCTTCGGAGGACTGTGAAGAGTGTGTGTGTGTGGCCTGATTAAAATGTTCCCTATTGAATGAAATCCTGAAAAACCGAATGATTTGTGATTTGATGATTCCTGCAAAGGTGTGCTTTGGGTGGTAGCTGTGTTTATGGAGTAGTGCGTGTGTGTCTGTGTCCTTAAAATATATTTTTGTCAGTAGTCGTTTATGTGTATGATCTATTGTATGAAGAAATACGGTGGTGTCCAGGAAGTTAATCTCTGTTGGATGAATTATGTGTTTGATGGTTATGGAAGCATGGTGTGTGTTCAAAATCTGTAAAAATGTATCAAACTGTTGTAAGGTGTGTGGCCAGAGCCCTATGATGTCATCTAAAAATCTGAAAAACATGGTAGGTTGTAGTGGACACTTTGCCAAGGCCTCTCTCTACCACTCACTCATGTAAATGTTGGCATAAGCGGGTGAAAATTTCTTGCCCATAGCTGTGCCCTCTATCTGTAAATAGTGTTTGTTATTAAATGTGAAATCATTGCAATTGAGACTAAGTTCTAATAGTTATAAAAGGGCATTGTCTGGTCTAGTGTTGTCCGGGTGTGTCTGAAAGAGATTTCTAACTGCCTGTAAACCAGTGGCTGTATGTATGTTAGTGTAAAGGCTGTGGAAATCACATGTGTCTCTTAGATAACTGGCGTGTATGGTGGAGAGGGGGTTGAGGTCTATATATTGTGCTATGTGGTAGGACTGACACTATGGGTCTGCCGGGAGGCACCTCGAAGGGAATAGTCCAGGTCTGGGGATCCTTACGGATTTTGGGTAGTAGATAGAATATCCTAGGTCTGGGGTTATCGGGTCCATAGAGGAAGTCGCGTTGTTTGGAGGTGATGTAGTTTTGGTGATAAAGTGCTGTAATGATTTGTCTGAGTTTGATCTGAGTCTGTGGTTGTATGCTGGCTGCTATGTGAGTGTAGTATCTTGTGTTGGATAGTTGTCTGTTGGCTTCATATGTGTATTGGAAATGATCTAAAATTACTATTTTTGAACCTTTATCAGCTGGTTTAATAACTATTTGTGTGTTGTTCCGCAGTGTTGTGATGCTGTTCCGTTCGTCTGTGGTCAGGTTGTCAGGTCTGTCTGGTGATGGGTGGTACTGATTGTATGTATGTATGTATTTTAATCCATCTTGATTGAGAGCGGAGCATTCAAGATACCATTTGATGGTAAACTTGGAAGTGTTCATTTATCCATTTATAACTACATTGTATTAGTTAATTCAGAAACCACCAGGTCCTTCTGCAGTTCAGAAATTGTATTGGTTACCCACAAGCAGAATAGGCCTATGCATGACAGTGCTTTACGTGCTCATAGGACAGCGACAGATCAATATGACATTGGTATGGTGATAGGAGGAGGATACCAGAATCCAGAATAGGAAAAGCAAGGATCACATTCAACATCTATCTATAAATGCACCACGTCTGTCTGTGTGTATGTACTGTACGTACGTGTACGGCTGTAATGCACGTAACTTGAGAACCATTCGCCCCACGACTTCAAATTAGACACACACGTTCCACACCCCACAGGGAGTGCAGTGCTCTGTGTTGTTTGTGTTGGTCGGACCCTGGGCCCCTGCCCAGGCTCCATATATGGAGCTGGCCTGTTCTGACATCACAACACTCCATATTTGGGCATGCCTGACACAGAACTCCATATATAGGAATAGAGAGACAGATACAGAAATCTCCATATATGGGAATAAAAGGGACACAGACAGATGGGTGGAACGGGTACTCTGACATGGGTACAACGGGTATTGCATAGCCGGGTGGGGCATGGATCTCCAACTTCCATAGTTACCGATTCCATGCTCTACAGCCGGGCACCGGTCTAGTCTTAAATAAAATCCGGAAAGCAAAAGACCAAACTGCAAATCTTCAACTCAAATGTCAAAACCACCCTACTATACAGCTCTGAAACCTGGAACATAACTAACAACATACTCAACAAAATACAGGAGTCTAATGGCCCAACAGCCAACACCATCTCCAATGTCAACCTGTGGGACCTCACTAGACAAGACACAATAGAAACGTAAATCAGGAGGAGGAAATGGACATGGGTAGGACAAGGACACACATTGCGAAGACATATGGATCAGTCACAAAACATGCACGAACATGGAATACGCAAGGCAAGAGGAAAAGAGGAAGGCCTGCCCTAGAGCCACCTGGAGAAGGACCACAGAGCAGGAGATGAAGGCGCAAGGGCTGTCATGGCAACAACTGGAGCTGAGGGCACAAGACCAAAGGGGATGGAAGAGGCTCATCAATGTTCCTCAGGGAATTTAAAGGACTAAAATTGAGTAAGTCAGTCTGGTGATACTGGTACAGTTTGCACAGTTGACCATACTCCTTCTCAGTAGTGCCTCACTGTTTAACTACTTACAACCTGGCATCTCTCGTTTCGTCTCGTCTCGTTTTCTAAAATGGTGAAAATGTCAGATTTACAATCTCATTCTCAACAATAGGCTATATGGGGCTTAAGTGGTCAAAGGCTAGCCTGGCTCCAGCTTGATTGAGTGCCATTGTCTAACCATAGACTGTAACAAGTATCTAACGTGAAATGGGTCAGCAATTACATAGTATTGAAGTGAATTGGATTCAAAAATGTAAAATAAACCTAATTGATAAAATGTCATATGCTTGCTTACATCATGTATGATTCTCTGCTTCTGTTGAATTGGAACATACCACAGCTGTCCCTTTGAAGTACCTTCCTCCTGTTACGTTATGTAACTAAACTGTGAAATATTCATCTAAAAATCTATGTGAGACTGGGTGCAGCTATAATGTTCAGAGATTGTCCTGCTGTCATTGTGAATTTGACCTGTCAGTGATCATGTTAAGTACCAACAAGCCATTGGTTAATATTAAGCTTGTTATACAGTATGGTAAGAAAAAAGATCCTTTTTCACTATACTGAAATGAAACAATAAATTGGCATTAGCTTCTATATGTGGCTATGATTGAGATAAATTAATGTTGTACTGTTGTACTGTTGAAGTTCTACCCAAGCAATTCAATATTTTGAATAATAAAATTGACAACTTGTTAGTATTTTTCTTGTGGACGCTAGGGAGTTACAGAGCCAAACTTTCAAGGTTATTTATTTGATATACAGTTCAAATTGTGTGGAAGACTGTACAGTTCAAGGATAACAGTGAACATGGGCTGGGGTCGATCATTGCCTTTTTTACACTATCAATTCATATACTTTGATTGTAGTTCTAAAATAAATTACAGGCCATTGACTTACATTTCAAATGAAAACAATGTGATGAATTATTTTACATGTATTTCTTCAGTACAAATGCCCATAAAGTAATTTGCAAGCTTAGCTCCAGCTGTACAACATTTACTGGCCTTTTCAACAGAATATGATGAAGACCATTGCAATCAGTGTGGCACCGATGGGTATACTTTGTTTCAACACATCCATCCAGTAATAATCAGTGTATTGCAAATGCAGGTATCTAAAAATAGTCCTTTCAAACATAACTTGTAAAAAGATTATATTCTTTATTAAAAGGTGAAACATACTAGCGCTACAGATGAGTAAGTTGGTGCTTTTTAAAATTACTTGAGTGACTGAAACGTTTTCCACACTGAGCACAGCCATAGGGCCTCTCACCCGTGTGGTAACGCTGGTGTATTTTCAGGTAGCCGGACTGGCTGAAAGACTTCCCACACACTAAACAGCAGTATGGCTTCTCTCCTGTGTGGACCCTGTTGTGTTTTTTAAAGTCACCTGCATGTCTGAAGGCACGGCCACAGAGTGAGCAGCAGTAGCGGTTTTCCCGTGTGAGATGTCTCTGGAATGTTCGCAAGCCTGTTCCACCTAAGAAGTTTGTGAAAATGTCATCTTGTTTATCAACATCACCGTTTGTGCTGTACCTACTGGACAGTGGCGCAGTGAGGTTGCCACCAACTGCTGGTGGCTCTTCAATGTCAATTTGGCCCGGATTGAAGAACATCCTTGATCCAACGAAGGCACCTGAATTAGGGTCTTGGTCTAGTGAACCCAGGTTTGGACCGCTTGTCCCGGAAACATCATACAAATACTCTGTGGTGTGTGTTGAATCCTCACCTAATTCAGGTTCTGTCTTGATCTCAAATGAGGCTAGGAGTGAAGGATGAGAACTGTTTGCAGAGACAGACTTTAAATCTGCAGAGTTCACATGATTTGAAACTGATGTTAATGTTCTGTCACAGGTCTCTGTTTTAAGGGTTATTGGGTAATCAAACTGACAAGTGTTTAAATCAGGTCTACCTGTTCTTTTTGGCTCAAGACAAGAGATACTTAGTGACTGAACATTGTCCTCGCAGTTGGATGCACAGTCTTTAGGTGAATCTGGGGATAGATTGTCTGAACTGTCCTCATTAGATGAGATTTCTATTTCCTCTGCAAACAGTTCTTTTTGATCCTGCTTGATGGAACACACCTCCACATTGGTCTTCCATGTTGGCGTAGCAACCGTTGGCACAACTTCTGCAAAATACAAATGAATAACAATGTTTATATACAGAATACGTCCTCATATAAACCATCTGATTATATGCATCAAGCTTGTTGTCCTTTTTACCCTTGTTCTCTCTCTTCAACTGGTCTTGGAGTTCATGGAGTCTTCTCTTTAGACTGTCGTTCTCTCTCTGAGTTCTGGCTGTTTTCTCTTGGTACTCAGACACAGTGTCCTTCACCACCAACAGAACCTCGTGCACGGCCACAGATAGCAGCTTCGTCACCCGGGCATTCAGACGCTCAATTTTTGACATCCTTTGGACCGGCTTTAAAACAGTGTCCAAATAATAGTGTATCGTTCATGAGCCAACCATGCAAGGAGGGAACTATAAATCTCTTCCCTCGGTCATTATAACAGATTGATATTAATGTTGCTGGTAGCCATCAACGCTTTAGCATCAAATCAGATACACTGAATCCTGTTAGGAATGGAACAGTATTCTTTGTGTTTTTCTACAAATGCATTTATAACACATCTTTGCGAATCCTCGTTGCAGCTTTGTTATAGTATTTATTGAATGTTGTAGTTGTCCCTCTAATGTTACCTTGTCGTTGGTGAGTAATAAAACACCAGTTGGGGATAGTTCAAGTTAATAGTTTAAATGTGTTGGTATTTATCAAATAAATTATCGTAAAAGAGTTGTTCGACACAAAAATCTGACCGTATCGTATCTCGACAGCTTTCTTCCTGGTCCATGACGTAGCTCTCCCTGGCCCATCAACTGTTCAGGGATCAGATTCTGTACCTCCTGTCCTGTATCCTGTCCTATGACCCAGTCATTTGCTTTAGGCTACAGTTCCCAGATCAGCTTCGAAAGGCAACTACACGGCTACACCCAAAACAATTCTAATTCTTCTGCAGATTAATAGATATTTAATGTTTTGTCGCCCTCTAGTGGCGCACTGTTCACTGAGTAACTACTACTACTACTACTACTAACATGTTATGGAGCAAACCTTTTAATTTCAAGGACTCCATTACTGTTAGTGTTCCATTTGTACAGTCTGAGAGTTACAGACCTGTATAGGGTCCCTGTACCCAATTTTGAGAACCACTGTAATAAAGGATTCTCACAGACACACCCAGTAACCAGTTCCTCAGTTTATTTTGCCTTGCGTAAACATGGACATTTCAGCACAGACCAATTAATTAAGATCAGTCTTAAATAAACATTGCACAGCCACGTCATTAGCACTTGACCAGAAACAAACAACCAAATGTTCATTTTAAGCATTATATAATATAATTCAGCATTTCAGTTTTTCTGAAGGAACATACCGGTAAAGAAAATCCTTATAGGATCACCGTAAATGGCAATATGGAATTTTAAAAACTAAACATTCACATGTCTCAGCACATTCACTTAGCTCTTTATTTAGTCTGTAAAGTCTAATTTAGTCTGAATTGACCGCTTTCCCTCTCCAGCCGATTGCTCAAACAGACTGATCAAATTCTTTCTTGGTTCAAAGCAAGAACGAGGGATGACATCCTCTGTCTGGTCCCTATAGCGTGCACGTCGCTGTGAACCAGAAGAGCATGCACAATGCCTGCTGTGCGAGGAGTGGTCGCTCAGGCTATGTGCTTGTGACTCTGTGTGTGTGAGACTCAGACTGGCTGTCAGGCAGGAGCCATTTGAGTAGATGCTGGAAGGGGTGTGTGCCAAACTGCATGAGGGCGAATGACCAAGGCCAGAGCCAGTGGGCGTCTGCGCAGGACTGAGCTGATAGTATGTCGTCGGTGATGCCCGGAGAGGAGTAGAAGTGCTTCCCACAGATAGCCTGGATTTGATCCTGTTGAGTGAAGAGAAATTCCAACATATGAGCAAGACATTTAAGAGAAACAAGTGGTCTAGACATTACATTAACTTATAAGTTAATCTTTTTCACCTCATTATAGCTGCTCTCTCACCCATTTAGACCTGAGGCCGATTCTAAAAACGCCTTCTAAAACCTAACCTAAAGTTTTTTTTTTAAACCTTCTAGTTCTTATTAAAAATTGCTAAATAATTAGTTGCTACATGTATAGCAAAAACTAATGAGACACAGGTATCATCCGGATTGAAAGGTATAACAATGTATAGGTTACAACAAGTCTAAATGGGTTTTAACACGGGAGCCAATAATTGCGTTCTGAGAACGTGTTTTAATTATTATCTTTTTAAACAATAAAATAAGATTTTGATAAACTCATAAGTTCCTATTAATCAGTATTGATGACAACATTTTCATGGTTTTTACAGATTGGGAATGTCTAGCCTATTATATTCTCTCTCACCTGTGTGAGAAGGTTGGGGAGTCATTTGGATCCAGTATAAACACATCTTCAGCATCATCATCGTCTAGGCTGCCTGGGTCATTATTTAAGATGCTAAGCGGCAGTGTAAAGTCTCTCTCCCAGCTGTCCTTTGGAGGAGTGCAGGGTGCCGGGGCTGTCCAATGTAGAAGTGGCAAGTGAAGGGATGACAGCAATCTCCAACCAACGGAAACCACAGACTACAAAAGAAGGCATCTTTGTTATTTAAGGTGATCAGTTGATAAGTGGGTTTTATCTTTTCAAACAAGTGTTCTAGGAGTAGGACAGAGGTTTTATAACCTTTTTTGCCTAAGGCACACCAAAGGGCAAGTTAAAATCTCAAGGCACACCTGTATTCATAGAGAAAATATCATCTCTACAAGCACATAAAGTGTTGTCGTTCATTGAGTTTGTATATTTTCACTTAAAACAAAAAGAAAACAAAAAAAGAATAGAGGGTATGCGCGTGACATCATCATTATACAAGGAAGTTATGCGGGAACGCCTACTGAGTGGCTTTCTGGCCTTGACAGCCCATACATCCAAACAGAAAAGTCCTATCTGATTGCATTAGATGACATTAAGCAACGTTAAACTCACTTTTCCACTCAATTTCCCATTCACTTTATGCATGCGCATACCCTCTATAGAACGAATTTCATCTATAATATTGTGCCTAAATTCATTATACTTGGCAATAGAGTATTTCTGATTCATTCAACTTCATTTACCTGGTAGAGGGACAACAAAGTGAGCATGGCCTCATGGAGGAGTAGAGACAGGTATCTCCTCCACCCATTTCTCCTCACAGAGGGGAGGGATAGCAGGTCAGTGACAGTGGCTCTTTCAGATGGCTCTGGTGCCAGCATCATCCTGAGCACTGTCTGCAGCTCAGTTGACAGGACTGCAAATACATATCGCAATGAAACAAGTTGCCTAATATAGAGAGGCATATTATGACATTATGCTGCTTTGCCAGGCATGTTTAGTTCATGGACTGTGACCTAAGGCAGTGGTTCTAACTTCTCAACCTTTTGGTTTGGCGACCCCAAAACATACTTTGACCAATGGCCATGCCCCTGCTGTATACAGTCATATTTCCTCCTAGGTCATTTTTTCAAACCAATCCACACTTTTAAAGGCATTAAAACAAGTTCCATACTGATATAAAAATGCAATGGCTTCCTCAAAGAAATAAAACAATGGTATGCTTTTGGTGTTGTTACCATTAGTAAACTCTGATGGGAGGTAGCCTTGTCTGAGTTTCTGCCAGCCATCTCCACCTGTGGGAATCTCCATATTGCACGCAAGCTCCAAAATAGTTATACCCAGACTGAGAAAAAAATATTAGATAATAAAAAGGTGAGGGTTTTCATCACACAGGCATTTTTGTTTTTGTAGTAAGTACAGTTAGGGCTGTCACAATTTTACTTGACTGATGAATTAATTGTTGTACAAATAATTTGCGTAATTGTGGTTTTGGCATTGTACACAAAATAAACAAATAATATACTATGGTTAAAACAGGCCATACTAATACATGTATAAGATTTTTGTGTTTTTACTAGCACACAACCATTGAGTTTATAGATGTGCTATTTCCATTATTTAATTTAATAAATAATTTATAAATGTATGAACTTTTTTTTTCTTCAGATGAAGTAAAGATTCTGACAATAATGCAAAAGTTATTGCGATCAGGCGATTGTGACAGTGCAACATTACCTTGTTTACCATTGTCATAACCCATAGTTTTACAAAGTTTCTCACCTGAAAACATCGGCTTCAGGACCATACTCTCCTCTGAGCAGCTCAAGGGCCATGTATCTGGGATCTCCCTCCTGGAGATCCTCCTCCTTTCCTTGATCTCCCAATGAGACTGACCCCCTTTGTGGGAGCTCCAGCAGCAGCCCAAAGTCTCCCAGCTTAAGACGACCCGAGCCAGTGAGGAAAACATTGGCAGGCTTGATGTCCAGGTGGACAAATCCCTGGGAATGCAGGTGGTGCAGGGCTGAGAGCAGGTCACACAGGTAGGACCATGCTGCGGGCTCATCTAGATTAGACCGTTTTAAAACAAATTTAATGACTGGTGATTTGAGATTCAACGTGTTTTTTCACTATTAAAACAATAAAGATTAATCATAATCTTGGCCCCAGTGGGATGTGGGCGTGCCGACGCCGCGCTGTGAGCCCCCTCCACGTCCCACTAGGTCTAGGCCCCCAGGCAGACCAAGGACCAGATGGGGGGATATATCACCACAGCCTCACTGGTCTTGGAATGCCTAGGCATCCCCCAGGATGAAGTGGCTAATGTTGCCGGAAAAGGGAGGTTTGGCGGTCTCTGCTGGAACCATTTCCCCTGGGACCCAACTCCAGATAAGCAGTTGAAGATGGATGGATATATAGTTATGAATATACATTTTCAACATATTGACTACAAACTACAGAAGGAAAGCTAAATGATATGCTCAGAAAAAGCAATTGTGACATATTGACCTGAATTATCCATTTCTATTTCTACATTCATTCTTGAGCAGTTCTATTCCTCAATCTTTTGCTCTATCACTGACCTGGGGTAGGAGGCTGGTCCTCAGCATGAAGCAGCAGGGTAGTGCAGCACAGCTCTGTTTGAATGTAGAGACGGCTAGCCTCCTCCCACGCTGCCACAAAGCCCAGAATGTGGGGGTGGGGACACAGACGCTCATGGTTCCGTGCCTCCTTCACACACCGGTTCCGCTCGCCATTGCCCCTAAATTGATGAACCGAGCGCTTGACTGCATAGTGACGTCCGTCCTCGTGGCTCAGCACCTATGACATATAAAACCTTCTGATGAGTCAGTGTTTTCCCTATATGCGTTATTGTGTGGCGGGCCACCACACGATCATGACCAGCCAGCACACTATGATTTTTAGTAGCCGGCCGCGAATAGGCAGAAGAAAAAGCAAATAACCGCAAAAGACAGCAAATTATAATAAATTGAGCATGCTTGTGCACAGGTCCAACGCAAACACTGAGTCTTGTATGACCTAACCATATTTGTATTATGCTATGTTTTGCATATGTTTCTGTGCAAGACTCCAAGTGTCTGTTTATTAAGAAGAAAGAAACATTGTCTGCCATTAACAATTACTCATGTGCTATGTCTAAGAAATAAATATAGCGCCACCATGAGGCAGCATTTCACATTTTTACCTATAACTACGCCAATCTGCGTGAAACTTGAAGCTTTCAAAGTTTGCAGGATTGGCCCGTTTTAAACAAAAAAACTCAAATCATGAATGCAGCGTGCAATTTACATGAAATCTTTCACACACTTTCCTACTCAGCTGAGGAATATATCCCACCCTTTTCACATTGGCCTGTTAAAGCGCCACCAACAGGTGGATTTTTGGCACAAAATGCCTCAAATCATCCAATTGCCATCAAAGGCATAAGAACAAATGGCACCCTTTTCACATTGGCCTATTATAGCACCACCAGGAGGCCACAACCTGTGAGACCTGTGCCCAGAGGGGCACTTTTTCTAGTTTAACCTGATTCTCTCCCTTTCCCCTTGTTCTCACTCTACCTATACTCTTCTCATGGAGTGTGCACAAAAAAATAATTTCACCCTCTTTTACATTGTCACCAGGTCAGTTTACCACATTTTTTGTCTCTCTTGTAATTCTCACCTTGTAGACCTCTCCGAAGGAGCCTCTCCCAAGCAGGCCCAGGTTAGTGAAGCACTGGTCGAAGTAGGACTGCTGCTTGCTAGGGTCATAAAGAGAGGTCCGAGGGGTAGTCCTACTGAGAGAACTGGAAATGGGTTTCCAGGGGGTTTGTCGCTGGGGGAACATTCCTCTGCTTAGCGGAGGACATGGTGGTGGTGGGCATCGGGGCAAAGAATGTAATAGCTGGACAGGGGATGAGGGGGATGTAGACGATGAGGAGAAAGGCAGTCGTCGCCGTCTTTTGAGAGAGAAGGACTGTTCAGCAAGGGCGAAGTGAGCAGGGAGGGGAAGAGGAGTCGTGGTCACTGTGCTTTCCACTGCCACTGGCATGACGAGGGAATGGTCTTTAGCTGAACTGAGTTGGCTGGTTATTTACAGTCCCTTCTGTTCTTTGTAGACAGTGAACTGTAATAGAGAGAACAAGAAAAGGTATTATAGTTAGACTAGGCAAAAGCCTTTTGGTGCGTTCAGATGAAACAATGCAAAAGCGTGTTGCGAGTTGATTTGGAGCAGCTACATGCATTAATTCCGTCTTTGCAACGTCACGTCGCTGGCTTCCATTGACAATGAATGGTAGACTGCATCGTTTAATCCTCCTGTGTGAACGCAACATTTGGCTGAGGACTCAGGTACAGTAGGGCTGCACCTAGAGGCTGTAAACAAGTTCTTGAGCTTAGTCCAGTTACCCTGGGTAAACATATTAGCTTTCCTTTCCTTTTTCCTAGCCCTAGCCTATTACCGTATGTAGTACCCAGTGCTTCAACATTGAAGAGCCTCACTGGGGCCTTGACCTCAGCCTACTCTATGGTCTCAGCTAGCCAGTCTCGGTGCAGGAGGCGGTACAATGGGAAGTCAATAAGGAAGTGAGGAAGAGAGAATTTCAGAGCAGCCAAAACTTCAAACAAAGATTAAGGCATCTGCACTTAATCCGTTGTAGCGATGTACAAACATCAGGTTCCGAAAGGGGCTAAATGTGTCATTGTGTGTGTTAAACTTAAATCATACAAAGTGTCAGTTCAGTTGCATGTGGAAATGTATGTGTGTAATGTGGGTTATCACTTATCAGAGAGAACATTTTTCATAATAGTGGTTCAACTAGCTCTGTTCCATAGCTCTACTGCGCAGGGCAGAATCGTAGAAGCAGTAGAAGGCTATGGATCAGAGCTATGGTTCAACATAACATGAATTTAACTCACCCTGCTCGAGTTAGTGTAGCGTTCGTTCGTTATTCCACGCACATTTGGTTACATATAGCCTACCAGCAGGTTGGTTGAAACTGTCTGACAGCCAAAAGCCCAAAATAAGCACGGAGAAGAAAATAAACACTAATTACACATGTTGTCATACATAATGCTAACTGGACAAGCTGGATAACCTGTCTGTCTACTATAGTTAGCAGCAGTACCACCACTACCGTACTGTACTGACTTAAACAGTGACACGTAGTCCAAATTTAAAGCAGGACGCAAAAAATGTCAACCCGACTAAACGACAACCTTGTCCTAATTAAGTTTGTTGTTTATTTATACTCTAAGGTTGTTTAACGTACGTTATTTTTTTTCGTGGATAAAGCTGTTTATCTCGCACACACGAACACAGACAGACACAAATACACCCTCCTTCAGACAGAGTTGTCTCTCCGCTCGCGCCAAAAAATAAAACATAAACAGAAAAAATAGCATGCGCACTGCGTTACGTAAGCGTCTACGTAACCCTGGGCCAGAGACAATCTAGTAAGAGAGTCACGACACTAACGTTGACTCCCATTGTAACAATGGAATGCGGAACGCTCATTCTATCTCAATGGGACAGTTCCAATGTTTGGAACTATAGCCCATAGCACCCCGCTTTGCGGCGAGATCAAAGCGTGTCGCCACTCTCTTACTACATTGCTCTGCCCTCGGCCAAAGTTCCTAATTTTATCGCGCTTGCGCAAGATATACGGAGGAGCTGCAGTGGGGGGTTTTAGGGTGTTTTTTTTGCCTTGTATACGATGATAAAAGTACAAATATAGACAGGCAGGCACAGAGCTACAGTCACATGAGCCTTTTTGTAATGTGCAACAGTGCAAGTTTGTATATTTGAAGTTAATTCTCAATTGTTCAAATTAAAATAAAATAAAAAAATAAAATGAATGTAACATACAACAAGTACAGTAGGCTATAACAATGCTCATATATATGTTCGTATTTTTGATCATCTTTGGTATTCGACATGTACGCACATAATATAGATCATGTACTCTTGGTGTCAGAATGATGAAATCTAAAATTGTGAAGAGGGGGACACAAATGCTTCTTTTGAGAGGAAGGTCTACCTTACATATATATGTTTGGGGCAAAAACATGTCTGTCTGCGCAGTGGGGTTCTGGTAAAGACAACACAGGGCTGGCACAACTGGCTAGCTAGCTAACCACTTGAAATGGTATGTTTTGAAGAAAATGCTTCTCACACTATATTGTTATAGTCATCCGATGTATGTTAAATTATAATATATATTAGTATATATTATACTGCCAAAATAACAATGTTGGTCTTAATCATGGTGACGTTTAATAGCCAGCCCGCAAGGTTAGCTAATAGCTGCTACAGCTGTCGATCCTAGCTGGGAAGCAACGCTGAATGTAATGTAATGTTAACCAACTGCTTAGCTTCAGTTAGCTGTGTTGGGATTGATGTCACTCAACGCTGTGACAGGTTAATTTCATTGTCAGCTCTGCTAAGTGGCTTACCTAGTTTAGTAAGTCACAGTTGTTGATTGGGAGTCAGTAATTTAGTTGATCTCTCTCTATTAATCAAATACAAACGTCTCAGCAAAACAGCAAGCCAAGTTTCTCTAATGTCTTAATAGGTACTATGCTAAATCTTATTATAAGCTTGTATCTGGGTGAAATTGCACAGTAAACTAGGAAAAAAACGGATGAATGTTAACTGGGGTGAGGTAAGGTTACTTTAGAATGGATTGCTTTATCATTTGCTAACTGCTATTGGCTAGAACAGTATTAATATTCTCTCATGACTAAACCAACTTGTCTCATCTTAGGACGTATTCTTAATGATAAGGCGTCAGAAGACCACAATCTTCACAGACGCCAAGGAGTCCACCACTGTCTATGAGCTGAAGCGCATTGTAGAGGGCATTCTCAAGAGAGCGCCAGAAGAACAGAGGCTCTACAAAGTAGGATAATGTGCATAATATTATGTATCTTATTGGGGCGGCACTGGCTCAGGAGGTAGAGTGGCCGTCTTGGAATCTGAAGGTTCCCAGTTCAATCCCTGGCTCCTCCTGGCTTTGTGTCAAAGTGTCCTTGAGCAAGAAGACACTTCTGTTCATGAAGAGCAGGCTGTTGCCTTCCTTGCATTGTTTCTTCTGCCACCAGTGTGTGAATGGCTGAATGTAATGCACATTGTAAATTGCTTTGGAAACGGTCACTTTAAAAATGCACTATTAACGATTTATTGTTAAATTGTACATACTAACAACATTTCAGAAATGGCCTACCTACTATGTGCACATTTTTCGATAAAAATAAATGTGGCATGCTATTTGTTGTTGCTTTTCATTAGTCAATCTACATCTGTCAGCATGTACACTGTAAATTGGCGATACCATTGCTGTAACATTTCCAACTCTTGTTCTCCAGGATGACCAGTTGTTAGAGGACAGCAAAACTCTTGGTGACTGTGGCTTCACCAACCAGACTGCCAGACCTCAGGCCCCAGCTACAGTTGGTTTGGCTTTCCGCATTGGTGGTATGTATGTCCAACTCATTGATTATTTGAAGGAATATACAGTTTCAGCCAGGTTTAAAAAAAAATATCCTTTTGGTTTGAATTTCAGTCAGTTAATTTGTTTATTGTACTGTTAATGTGAAAAAGTGTTCTGTTAAGCAAATCATATATATGTTCTTTGATTGCTTATACTGAACATTTGTGTATTTGCAGTCAATTCATCTTATTTGGGCCCTCAGCTTTGGAATCTGATTATAATTTCATTCTTTTGTGAGGGCTGTGTTGTGTCTGTGGATGGTTTGTTTTAAGATTATACAACCAAAGCGTCTGCTAAACATTTGTATAATGGGCATAGGTTTTGATAAGGGGTGCCGTTTATTCACATTGATCCATGGTGTTGCATAATTATACAAGTTTATTAGATATGTAAGAACAGATGATGAGTGTTGGTAGATGGGTTTAACAATAACTATGCCCACTGTATGTGTCATATTTTCAGTGCATTGGTTTTTTAATTTTATACCAATGTAAAAGCGGGCTTGCCTTGCAGCCAGTTGATCGGGGGAGCAGGTCTTTTTTCCGACAGCATATTGATCCGAAACCTCAATCCTAACCTAACCCTAACCGCAAGCACGGGAGCAGCACATGTCGGACCATCGCTTTTTCGCATCGCAGCGAATGTCCCCCCGCTGCGGATCGGATCGTTGCCCCGTCGGCTAGAATGCTGTCGGAAAAAAGGCCGCCTCCCGTTGATCGGCATCAAAGTTAAAATCTATATTATAACAGTTGTTGCACATCCCCTTGTTTTAAGTTATGTCTGTGTCTAATACCACTATTATCGTCTCACTTTTGTTCTACATGCATGTAGAGTAGACTACACTGTGCTGTGCAGTAAATAACATAATTACAGTAGAATCGGTGTGGATTTTACACACACCAGCATAGGATTGCACACTTTGTCACCAGTAAAACCGCTTACTGTGACAAGCCTATTGATCACCCGACAAACCTTTAATCTACATGCGAAGAGAAAATGCAGTTTTCTGTCCCATTTAGATCATGGCGCTTTTCTTTCGGATCCTGATAATAATTCACTGCAAAGCCTTAGTTTTCAAGCAAGTCTTTTGTGTCAGCAGTAGACTAGGATAGGGATTATTAGGGATGTCCCATGATAGTCGAATAATCCATCCGATTTGGTCGATTAGTCATCACCTCTGCCAGGCCGGAGATCCAAAAGCCATACTGTCTGGCCTGGCTGGAGACAATAAATGTTGTCTACTAATGTTGAATGCTGAACATCAGTTAAAAAGAACCCTGAGTTCTCATGCACTCAACAAAAAACCTCCCCAAAAGACACTTTTTTGCCAGTTGCTATTTATCTGTCATGACGAAACATTCAATGATGTTTCTCTGTTCTCCAGATGAGATGTTTGAGCAGCTGCAGGTCGAGTCCTTCTCCAGCCCACCAGAACTCCCTGACGTCATGAAGCCTCAAGACTCAGGCAGCACCACCAACGAACAGGCTGTGCAGTGAACAGGCCACCGAAGGAAGGGAGGGATGAGTGTGGGTGTTGTGGATTAACAACAATGGAGAGAAATGGCAGGGAGGAAGATATGTATCATAATTTCATTTAATGGAAGCAAACGGGATGGAGACATTATAGGTAACCAAACCAAGTCTGTCCATTTTACCTTCATCTCGACCATGTTTTCACGCCAGCATTCCCTCCAATATGCTTTGCAAATCTATTTTTCTCTCTCCTCGCTCCTATATTTTGGATTTACAAACTGATTGGCTCAAACACTTTTAGGAATGAGTGTCATTCATTGGTTGGGTTTTTGAGAGTATCACTGTGTGTGTGACTTATATTATAATTTCCATCACAACTATCATAACTATTATTCTGAAAAATGGCAAAAGGGTGGTTTGCTGGTTGTGCATCACAGAGTTCTGTATGTGATGTGCAGGGTTCAGACGTCCAGTGTCCACCCAACTGACCACATACGTACGCACAGCATGAACAAATTTAATTGTAAAACAAAAAAAACAGACGGAGGCTTTATTTTCCCAGCATCAGAAATGCATCCTAAATCATGCCAAACTACATTTTTCATCAGTATGTCTTTGGTTCTGGTTCCTCGAGATTTGTTGTACATTTCAGAATCATCTCATGTAAACCAGGAAAGAAAGCAGTGCTCCTTTACACTGTAAAAGAAAATGCTGTTTGGTGTTTTTGTTTTTTTATTTTATTTACATTTTGTCACTTCAGTTTCACTTATCAGTCCATTGTTGTGTGTTTCTTGCACTGAAACCAAAGGCAGGTACCTCATGGACAAACTTGGATGAGTTGTTAGTTGGTGGACTTGTATTTGTGACATTTACAACAGGAAGGTGGTGTTAACCCTGGTCTTTGGGGTTGCAAGGCATACATCACCTCATGTCACCAACACCGGTGTGTGGCATTGCATATTCTCCGATTACATAATCATGTCCTGTAACTGTGAGCTTAATTAAAGTGTTTTCTTTTGTTTTTATTTTTTACATTGCCGGCTGTTTTTTGTTCCTAATGGTGTTACAGTGTTTGATCAACTAGAAAAATGCAGAATTCCAGGAGTCACTGAAGGCCTTATTTGGTTGTGTTATTTATTGCTAGAATGAAAAATTGATGTACAAAGTTCTTGTTAATATTCCAAACATGCCTGGTGGGTTCAGAAGTTCTTATATATTGCAGGAATTTAATGCTTATTTCATTGGTTGAGTTTGTCTGTTGAAATGTGCTTTCTACAGCATATTAAAATAAAGGGGTGTTGTCCTCATTTTCGTTTATCCGTGTATGCAATCTATGCATTAGTACTAAAGAGCATCTGACACCACTTAAATAGTGCATCGTTTACAGTGGTTCTCAAACTTTTTCATGACAAAATAAATTGATATATTTTGCCATGGACCCTATCTCATCACAAGATTTGTTATTTTTCAAAAAAGAAGAATAGCAGATCTATACCGTTGCATTGACATAGATCACCTATTTTCAAATTGGTTGAGTGGTTAAAGTTCAGTTTAATGTTATATTAACTATTTTTGCTGGGGACCCCCTGGAACCACCTCAATTACCCATACCCCATGGGTGTCCCCGTGGCGGACCCAACTTTGAGAACCACTGGTTTACAGTGCCTTCGGCGTTCACCACAAAATCCCTAATTTTCTATCCCAAATATGGACTAGGAATGTCTAGGATGACGTCATGTGTCCGGGGAATGGGGGGTTGTAACCGCAGTCATTTAACTACGCCTTCTCCCGGTCTGTGGTAGTGGCAGCGGCTGGTATAAGGCAATGCACAGGAAGAGTCGGAGGGAGGGGGGGAGAAGAAACGGGACGCCCTTCTCGTTTGGCGGATAACGGAATCCAAGAAGTTATTCGGGGCCAAGGCGGCAGACAATAGCGCCGTTACTGAGACTGTCCATCTTGGTATGAAGGACTTTGAGAAACCGGCTTTAAACACATCCATAACAAGCTAATGCTTGTCATATTCAGATCGAGCGGGGGGAAGAAACGTTTGAGACTTTATCATGGACGATTTGGGTATGTATTACAAAATGTTCCTCATTCGAAACATTGTAACATGTTGATGTGTCTTTGAAAAGGGGTGGAGTGTCCACGCAAAGCTAAAGTAAAAACAAGATATATTTCTTGTTTAAATAGCCTATACATTTGCTTTCGCATTTCAAATAATTCAATACCATTTATAAATAAACTGGCTATACTTGCGTGGAATATTTCGTTTTCATGCAGTTACAGACAATGATTCTGTTAAACCATTTCAATCACGGGGAAAAATAAGCGCATTTTTTTCTTTCTCTACCTCAGATGAGACGTTAATTTGCTTCAGGTGCTAATTAGCCTACTGTACATAATCTAGTTGGAATCATCTGGGCATAGTAGGCTTTATAGTAGGTCATTTACTATAAAGTTGATAACGTGATGCACCTATTTTCTCTACTACACCATGCTCCAAATCACTAGGATTTATGAAAGATGAATTCACCTGATGACATGTTTAGGTTACCTTTCCCAGCCACATACACACACTTCCCAGCCACACACGCACACACCAGGGAACACAATACTCTAGCAGTAGTATATGCCAGCATTGAGTGTTTCCTGGATCCACTGCAAATGCAATCAATTATTGCAAATTAGATTTCAGAAGCTCCTCGCAGGCCCTCTCTCTCGTCCATTTGTATCGACAAGTCTGGAATAGAGAGAAAGCCAAAGCCACGTAATGTTCATCAATGTGTCTTTCATTCTGAACACTGGAGGACATCAAAGAAGGACAAGGGAACAAGAGTATTAATCTTACAAATGACTCTTGAAACAGAAGGAGTTGTAGTAGGCTACATTCCCACGTTCTTCCTTCAAAGATGTGTTGAGCTTGCTGTTGTTTCAGCATGGGAATAGCTCTGTTGGAAAAGGCCTGAAATAGCACAGGGCCACGCTGCTATTTCCAAAAGCCACACAGTTCAATGAAATGGAAGGGTTTGTACTTCGAGAGAGAACAAAACATTTCCTTGTGTTGTAGGAGCCTCTCTCTTAACAACATAGTGTAGTTCAGATTCAGAACTGGGGTTTTATGCTTAACAAGCACTGTGAGAAGCAATGGTTGGATGTAGTCGACATGTTGAATCGGGCACATCTGGATTGGATTGCACACCAGTCAGTTGCCAGGTGACTAAAAGCTTAGTGTTCCCAGAAAGTGGCCATGTTTAGGACTGGCTGTTTATGCTGTTGTCCACCCCTCTTGTAAGTTTGCCTTGTCAGATTAGGGGAGGCTTTCAGTGAGAGAGACCACTTGTTGGAGAAACATCTGCCTAAGACAAACAAGTCGACAGGCAGCTCTAAATATGGTCATAATTCCCATTGAGAGAGGTTCAGCTCCTTATATGAGCAGTCCAGTCTAGTCTGTATAAGACTGTGTGTGTGTGTGTGTGTGTGTGTGTGTGTGTGTGTGTGTGTGTGTGTGTGTGTGTGTGTGTGTGTGTGTAAGATGGGGGAGGGGGGGGGGGTTAAGATGTAGGCTATGTGCACAATATTCCCACCACATGGTCGTACCAAAAGTCTGAGTCATCTGTGACAGGAGTGACTAACCACAGATCCTCTAACAGTGGTGTAGGTTATACTATGTCTAGAATTCACCAGGGCCAGTCACCATGGCCAGCAGAGCGGTCGTCCAGTGAAGTTAAAGTTCAGTGTTAAAGCACCTAAAATAGGATGGAAATAAAGGCCCCGGCCGGCCTAGCGGTTTGTGTACCTAGGCTCCTGCAGCCTGACAATGCGCATTGCGGGTTTGAGTCCTGTTCCTGACTAATTTTGCTGTATGTCAGACTCCCCGTCTCTCTACCCTTGTTTCCTGTCTGTCTCCACTTTCCACTATCAATAAAGGCAAAAAGCCCCAAAAATATATATTTAAAAAAAGACAAAAAAACACCTGCCTGACCTCTCTAGGCTCTCTCCTATCATAATCTATCAATTAATTAGATTTGATTAATCTATTGCATGAATCCAAGTTCAGACACCACTTTTTTGCTGTGGTTTCAGTCACAGTTAAAAGACACATTTCTACAGCAATGTCATGCATGCAGCTGTTCCAGTTCCACATCAGTCCATTCTGCGACAGAAGTCAATGAAGAATCTAGAATGTTTTAGTTGTCACTCACTAACTTATGTAAGCGAGTACAAGCAGCAAAATGATGGTGGGACTTGTTCCACAGAACTGTGATAACAATAATACAATAAAAAGAATAATATATATTTTTTAAATTATACAAATACTGGATGTTATAGAAATAAGAGTTAGGGTTAGGGTACGATAGCTTATATATTTACAGCAGTGTCACAAAAGAAGGGACATATTGACGTAAGAGTTGTCAACTTGTCACAGTAGGGTAATTTATTTTGATATCAGTTGCAAACACTTTTCCTCCTCGCCTTCCTTTTCATACTCTGGCACGTCTACTGAAATGTTTATGTTCTAATAACTTGTCTTGAATATGTCAAGTCATTGAGCTGTTCTCTGTATGAGGCCAGATTGTCTCTCCTGTCCTTTGGCCATTCAGTGTCTCAGCTGGTCTCTCTGTTTGGCCCGTCTCTCTGTGTCCTTCATGCTATGTCAGTCTGATTTTGTGTGGGCTGATTTCTGATTTGCTACTATGTTATCGGTCACTGAGGCTGTCTGTCTCCCCTTAGGAGTGCCTGATCCACTTAACTACCCTCTCAGTCCTCGTATTGTTGTGTTTGGTACGTAATTGTCCGTGTTTCACCTTCTATGTCTGTGAGCCAGTTCATGTTTTGTTCTTGACATGATCTATCATTCCATTTGTTCATGACCCTCAATCTGGCTTGCATGATCTTCACTTCCATGTTTGAGCTTGCTTTTATTTTTTTTACTTTGAATGTCATGGGGATTGGGGATAAACAATTGCTGCTATTACCCATTGTAAATACTGATATTCTACACCACAGAGTCGGAGATTATCTTTAATTTCCAGCACAAACTAATATGCAACTAAACTCATCAACATAAACATTCCACTATTATACTACTACTATTTAACAGTTCCTGTTGCAATATTATCCTCTAATGCTTTGTTCTGTCTCTTTCTATTTCTCACTTTCTGTCTTTTGTCTGTCTTTTTCTCTAACTTTATTTGGTGTCTCTCTTTGTCCATCCTACTTGTGTTTGTCATTGTCACGTCTTTCTCTCTCCCTATCTGTCCATCTCTCTCTCTCTCTCTCTCTCTCTCTCTCTCTCTCTCTCTCTCTCTCTCTCTCTCTCTCTCTCTCTCTCTCTCTCTCTCTCTCTCTCTCTCTCTCTCTCTCTCTCTCTCTCTCTCTCTCTCTCTCTCTCTCTCTAGATGCCCTCCTGGCAGACCTGGAGAACACCAGTTCTCCTTTAGCCAGGTGCCCTGTCCTGCTTACCTCTGATCCTCCGCCCACCTCTGAAGCCATCACAGCTGTCTCCCAGGACCCTGACCAAGACAGGCCACCACCACCCGCCTACACCCCTCAGCAGGTAAGTGACCGGCTGACCGGCTGTCAGCATTGAGCAATTTGTTTTATAGGGGTTTTTATGTGACCATACCATTAACATCCTATATAAAGCAAAACATGTCAAAAATTACAAAATGTCAAGTACCATGTGACATGTCAAACTAGGGGGTTTTCATGATTCTGAATCCATTCCAAGCATTAGTTTTGCACAAAAAACACTCCTTGGGCTAAAAACTTCCATAGCCGTCATCACAAATGTGATAGGTCAGCACATTTGGGCAAGTGGTTATGGTTATTCTATCGTTCAGAAATTGAGTTAGAGCAGTATCTGAAATGTAATGTTTTGAAAAAAATATTATTAATATGCTCTAATTGATACTTACTGGAAACTTATAGGAAACACATAAACATTCTGTCGGGATGCTGTGTATTCAAATAAGTATTTATTTTCATCTTCTTTCAGACAGTTTCTGCTGCCATGAAGTCCAATAATGCCTCTCAGAACACCAACCCAGACAAACAACTATACAGGTACCCTCATCCCTGCGCTCCCTCAATTATAGTGTCTTATTAATTATACACTAGACCTGTACGTGCCCATGGGCCTACTTGAGAACGATGCAACTTGGGAACCTAATAATACCTCAACTTGTCATAGCACCGGTTTTAACTGTCTGTCTGTATCCCACATGGAGATCTCTGTATCTACCTGTGTCTGAAACTGACTGACTGTGAAAAGTGGACTAGTTAGTAGTTAAGTAATCCATTGTCAGGTGTGGGGTTGCCATGGCAATCAATTGGCTGAGGCAGAGGCTGGAAAATGCACAGGTGAGGGGACTTGGCCTTTTGTGTTGGTTCTGGACAACCGTGGTACCGGGCACTGCACTCCCTGCGGGGGTGTGGAACGCGTGTGTCGAATTTGAAGTCGGTGGGGCAAATGGTTCTCGAATTACGTGCATTACAACCGTGCACACACACACACAGAGACGTGGCGCATTTATAGTTAATTTATATTAGAATGACTAGCTTGATGTTGGCGTTCCAATGGACAAATGAGTGATTCCTATACTGGTTGTTCAACTGAAAAGATAGCATGAAACTCTCTGCCAGATAGCAGTTATTCTTTATGTATCATTCTCTCATTCACTCATTCTGTCTATACTATAGCATTGTAGTAGTATTGCATCAACTACAAGACATTGATTTCTGTTAAGGGACCACTTCACCACTTTTTAACGTATCTTCATATTGGTCCTCACTAATGTCCATGATAAAATACCACAATTGTTTTCTACTCAGTCTGTGTCTCATTGGAGGTCTGTGGGCAGTTCAGAAACCCGTCCACCAGTGACATCATCGATGGGGAATCCAAGCTAATAGAAACTGCAGGCTTTCTTTTCCTGAAAAGTTGCAATGAAAACATGGAAGCCATTAGCCATCATTCTCACGATAATACAAATCTAAATATATATATTTTTTAAATCTGCCTAACGATGATGTCACTGGTGGACGGGTGTCTGAACTGCCCACAGCCCTCCTATGAGACAGACAGAGTAGAGAAAATGGTGGTGTTTTATCATGAACATTAGTGAGGACCAATTATATAAAGATATGTTGAGAAGTGGTGACGTGGTCCTTTAATATCAATTAATTTCAGTCCTTAATGCAGTAAGACGCCCTGAGGGCGAGGTCGTGTGCAGTGCGTGCACACATCCGTCTGGGTGATGGCAGACTGCTGGGCGAGCGCTGACGCTTGGGCATGGGGGGTCAGATCAACATATTCTTGCCATATATGGAGCGTGTCTTGAATGTACAGGGTTTGATGAGGTCAAATGAACATATGAAATGTCAGAACAGGAAGGACGGGTGGGGAAGGATCTACAACATAATGAATAAGGAATGTCAGAACAGGTCAGCTCCATATATGGAGATCTAAGGGTTTAGACGTCCTTGTGCTATTTGTGCTATGACATTTTCATTTTCCCCACTTAAATCAGATAGGCTATACTTTCATACTTTGTTGACCAGAGTCCCCCAGGAGTCTACTTGGTCTGCTCCTTTTTTCACTAAAATCTCTTTTGGCCGAAATAGCAGATCTACAAACTCACACCGGTTGTGAGATTATAGATCTACTATTTTTGATGAACGCTCGCCCCAGAATAGGGACGCTAGGGTTCGTGTGGTTAAAGAGATGTTATCTGACAACGGCAACAACAGAAGAAGTGTCAGCCAGCAATAGATCTGTACAAATCGTTTTGGAGATCTGCCTGCCCAATAAACAGCAACATAGTATACTGTACAGTCTCTTGGCTTGTCTGCACTGTTGCACAGCTCTTTTCCCACAGGCAGATTCAGCTGCTACTAGGGAGCGTAAATCTCGAGTACATTCATCTTGTGGTGACTATTTTGGATGAAAATAATAGATGTAGCCGCCAGCATACCTCTAGCTCAGATTCTTTTAAATTATGTTTTTTCAGCAGCTAAGCTGCCTTCATCAGGGATGATTATAACCCTGATAAGAAGATAAGAAAAACTAAGTGAGAAAACCTTGGTAATGCTGCTGCAGGACACATACAGTTGTTGATGGAAAGATCTCGCCTGTTGCATGGAATTCAACCTGTCTCTTCAGTTACTGGATTGTCTCTCTGGCTGCTAAGTCAGCCTTGCATTCATTAACACTCTTTACCGGTAACTCTCTTTACGTCTACCTCTGTATGTCTTCTAGCACGGTGTGTAAGCCCCGATCTCCCCGCACAGCAGACCCTCCTCCGGCCTTCTCCTCTTCCTCACTGCTGGGTGGAGGTCTTAGTGAACTGGACCACCTGTTACAGGAGCTAAACGCAACCCAGTTCAACATCACAGGTTGGTGCACACACGCACGCATGCCGCTTGCATGTGTGTAAGTGTGTGTGTGTGTGTGTGCGTGTGTGTGTGTGTGTGTGTGTGTGTGTGTGTGTGTGTGTGTGTGTGTGTGTGTGTGTGTGTCAATGTGTGTGAGAAGTCCATGTCTTCTCCCTGTGTGTAACTGTGAGGTGAATGTCTTTGTGTTGTCAGATGAGATCCTTGCTCAGTTCCCCACCACTAAGAAAGATGACAGGGAGAAGATGAAGGACAAGAATACATCACCTTCACCTAGGTACTCACTCCATTCCCTGCTGTTTCAGTCACATGAAACTGGTTGTGTTTTATCCTTTCCCGTCATCCTGTCAGCTGCTTTTAACAAGAATAATACCGCTACTAATTGTAATGAATAAAAATATTGTATGGATATTTTTCTGTAGGCTAGTTTGTTAGCGAACCAAGGGATGTTTATCTCAATGGTTTATGTTGTTTCCCAGGGCAACAGTTTCAAACAGGAAGTTCATAATGGTTGGAGCATTCAGGACAGTGGTGTTATTGTTGAATGAATGATCTATAATTCAAGTGAAAGAAATATGAACACTTGCACTGCAAACAGTCTCTATACGCTACTTTCAACCTGGTGTAGCCTATTTTGAGCATGTCATTATTGGTGAATATATATATATATATATATATATATATATATATATATATATATATATATATATATATATATACACATACACACACATGTACACACACACACACACACACACACACACACACACACACACACACACACACACACACACACACACTGGTGTGTATATATATACTGTGTGTATATATATATATATATATATATATATATATATAGCAAAAATCACACCCGTTAACATTAAACCTGTGCGGCTAGCGCCCCTCAAAAATAGCAGAGCTGCAAGCTCACAATGCATCGCATCACAACACGTGTTGTAAGTCTGTAGATCAGCTATTTTTACTATATTTGTATAAAATAGGGCTTAAACAATATCTTGGCTAAAATCACAGCATCTTTAATAATAATACTCAACCAAAGTAGTGTCCAGTCTGCCCACATCATTGCACGGAAATGTGCTTAGGGTGGTCAGCATGAGAAATTATTATGGCATTGTCCACGGTCATTAGAAATCATTAAGTTTAAGTATGATTATTTAAGTTACATGATTTATAGCACATTCAAAGTTGCTGGCTATATACAGTACCGTTAATCATTTGTCTAGTAATAAATAATGTACCATACATGAATGGTTGGATTGAACTCTGTATGTTGTGTTTGTGGCAGTAGCCAACACAAATATTGTCTCTTGTATTCCAGTTCAGCAAAGCCTTCCGCCACTTCAGCCACATTGGAACTGGACAAACTCATGGCCTCTCTGTCTGACTTTAGAGTCCAGAGCACAGTAAGCATCTCACCAAGTACTGCATGTAAATGCAGCATTTTAAGAAACGTGGTGAACTGCTAAACTGGTCATCTTAAAGGGTTTCCTGTTCTTTGAAACAGTTGCTCTCAATGTGAGTGCTAGGGCATGCTGGCATTCACCATTTATTCACAGCTGTTGCACTCTTCTGCTCGTTTCATGGTGGATTCTTAATTAAATTCACTTTGTTCATGAGCACTTTGCTGAGTTCATGCATGAACTAATACATCTGTCTCCAGATTTTGTTGTAACAAAAATGGCATGACATACTGGTAGCTAAATAACTAACAAACCTTTTGCTTTGGATGGCTAATAAATCATCAGTTGGTTGGTATGTTATGGGGGTGAGATATGTAATTCTATCATCATTACTTTAACTGACTGTGATTCAGAAGGTGTGAAGATGTTCTAACTAATCTGTTTCTATTCTTTGGCAAACCTTTCAGCATGTTGCTGATGAACAGCTAATTTATTTTCGCTATGACTCATTGATTATTACATACCTTCTCTCTTCCTTTCTTTCCCCTCTGTCTGGATATGGTCACTGCCCAACCCCAGTGCATCACACACAAACTCACATCAAGACGTCACAGGTCTGATAGCCATTTTCAGGACAGCACCTTTGGGACTAGGTCCATGCTGACCATAGTGTCTTGTAATCCCACTGTGTGTGTCCTTCCATTTCCCTTTACTAGCCAGCTGCACCTGTCACCCCAGTTGTCATGGTACCACAGCAGCCAGCTGCACCCCCGCAAGCCTCATCCGGAGGCTCATTGGACAGCATGTTGGGCCTCCTCCAATCGGACCTGAGCAGACAAGGAGTTCAAACGTCCTCTAAGGGCAACTGTTCAGCCTGTCAGAAGCCAGTAGTAGGGCAGGTGAGTTGTTCTCCACAGGAATGGAGCGACGTTTTCTGCCTTAGCAATGAGCTTTGTTTATACAGTTATACCTGATAGGGAAGACCTTGACGGTAGAAAGTTGTCTTGTGATGTGGGACAAAAAGCTGTATAAAAAAGCATTCTCAAGCAATTTATATCCAGTATTTAAACCAATAGCCATCGTCAGTGTTGATTTGGTTTGTGCGAATGTAACTAAATGGACCTGTAAGGGAGTGAATGTACATTAGCACATACATTTTTCCTCTGCATTTACGTATCCTAACCATTAGGCAGAGAATCCAAACATGCTAAATGAGCTTTTCTTTTTCATGTATTTTTTATTGAATTGTCCTTGTGTGTAAACAAACATACTGGTACGGTACATTACATACAAACCAAACATACAAATACATATAAGGGGAGATATCTGTCTCTCTACTCACTCACGTATTGATCACTATGCATACTGTACATACAGCCCATCCGCTAATTGAGCTTTTCATGCGTTCATTTCCAGGTTGTGACTGCCCTGGGGAAGGTATGGCATCCGGAACATTTTGTGTGCACCGAGTGCGAGACAGAGCTTGGCAGCCGGAACTTCTTTGAGAAAGATGGGAGGCCGTACTGCGAGTCTGACTACTTCACCCTCTATTCCCCACACTGTTCACAATGCAACAAGCCTATACTCAATGTGAGTTGAATACTAAGTTGTGTGTTGAACGCAGTATGTGAATGTGTGTCGTTTTATTTCACCTATAAGCCTAATTTATGTGTTGAACGATGGTGTTGCTTGCTGACAAGAACTGATCGTCAAGCACATATTGCGTCATATTGTATAAATTAAGCCATAGTCTGTCAACGTATATGAACCTGAATAGCCCCCCTTACAAACACTGCTGTAAAACTACTTTTGAATCTGTAAAACTACTTTTTTCCTGCTGTCATTCAGAAAATGGTCACCGCCCTAGACAAGAATTGGCACCCAGAGTGTTTCTCTTGCGTCAAGTGCAGCCGGGCATTTGGAGAGGAAGGTAATGGCCAGTACACATCCTGTGTGGTGTACTCAAACGCACACAAAGTCATGAACAAGAGGCTGCAGATTGTTCAACACTCCACATAGCCCTCAAAAACACCCCACCAGCTCCATTTGTCATTAATAGTGAATTGGCCAAATACGGACAGAATATGTGTTTCTTCAATACTTGATATAAAGGAGAATAGACACGTATTCAACATTATAATATCTTCCTTGTATTTGAGTAGATCTTGTGTTTATAAGAAATATAGTAATAGTTGTGAAATTACTCCCCGGCATTCATGTGCATAACATGTTACACTGTAGTGTAAACTATCCCTAAAAGTCTACTATGCTTCTGTAGTCTCCAATAGACACTACAGAAGGGTGCATATTACTGGTGATAGAACACATTACTGTTGATTCTCTGTATATAAGTATATCTTCTATGTGCACATTATACTGGTGATAGATTACACATTTATCTGTGCCTATATTTAGATTTATTTACTTTCTAACTATACCTACATGTACATATTGATATATATTTTTACTGTGATAACCATACATACACATAACTAGTTTATGCCCATTTTACTGTGATAGATTGCACATTACATTTATTTATGTCCGGGCAGTCCCAGTCTTGTATGTCTAATGTCATACACATTATGTGACAAATGGTGACCTGTTTCAAAGTGTGACAACTGACATGTCATTTAGGCTTCCATGACCGCGAGGGGCAGCAGTACTGTCAGCAGTGCTTTTTGACCCTCTTCGCGTCCCGTTGTCAGGGGTGCAGCCAGCCCATCCTGGAAAACTACATCTCAGCTCTCAATGCCCTCTGGCACCCGCAGTGCTTTGTCTGCAGAGTAAGCCCCTTCATCATTTCTATTAAGTGTCAAATAAGTCACTGTCTGATTCTCAACCTTTTTAATTTCAAGGACCCCCAGTTTGCATTAGAACACAGACCCCCATTTGATAAAATCTTTATCTATGTGACACCAATTTACACTGTAAAGTCCTCAGTGTTAAATTAACTCTGAATTACCTCTGAGTTACAGACCCATAAGAGTCCATTTGGGCCCAACATTGAGAAACAGTGATGTAGAGAGATATAACTCATCTGTCATCATTACATTAACCCTGCCCTCGCTTTTAGGCTAGGCAAGCTTAACGTATACATGCCGTATGTCAGTGTTGCTAGGCGAAAATAGCTGATCTACAATCTTACCACAAGTCGCATAGCTATGTGTTGTGAGCTTTTAGAATTTAGATCATCTATTTTCAATTGTATGATAGTGTAAGGCGTGAATGGTTAAAGCTCTCACATGCCGCATGCTTTAGTCATGCTCTTAGACGACTACGTGACAGTTGGTCTTATGAACGTGTTGCCCGACAAAGTATAAAGTAAGCTAGGCTTCAATGTGACTGCAGCTCAATTGCTTTTTCTTCCCTAGGAGTGCTACAGCCCTTTCGTCAACGGCAGTTTCTTCGAACACGAGGGCCAGCCACTCTGCGAGGTCCACTACCACCAATCACGCGGCAGCGTGTGCCAGGCCTGCCAGCAGCCGATCCTGGGCCGCTGTGTGACCGCTATGGGCGCCAAGTTCCACCCCCATCACCTGGTGTGTCACTTCTGTCTCAAGCCCCTGAGCAAGGGATGTTTCAAGGAGCAGGAAAACAAGCCCTACTGCCACCCCTGTTTCATCAAACTGTTCGGCTGAGGACCAAACCAAGATGCTGTCATCTGAGTGCCCCCTCCATAGGTCACCATGCATGGTGACCTATGAAAGGGGCACTTCATATGTGAAGCTGAACATGTGACTCTTTAAGTTCTCTATCAGTCTGTTTTGTGTCAACAAGAAGAAATGATTGTGGAGCTGGTCTCTTTCTGGGGTTGTAAGAATAATAGATTCAAGAAAGGGAATGGAGAGGAAAAAAATTATAGCATTAACCACTTTCAACCTGGTGTCCCTATTTGGGGAATTACATTTTTGTCAAAGATTTGAAACAGTTTTTAGAAATAAAGTCTATATAAATAAGAAAATTGCGAACATATCAGATCTACACACTCAGAAAACGTTGCATTTCAACGTTTTATGAGTTTTGTTAAATCTGCAATTTCCAGTATTTTTGCCACAAAAAGTGTAAAATAGGGCTTAAGTTGTCAAAATTGTATTTGATATGGAGGAAAGTGGACTGCCATTGGACTGGCGGTAATATGTGCACATGAGATTAGCCAACCGTAAAGTAGTTCAGAGTGAAAGACAAAATGAATGAAAGAAAACCATGATATTGATGTTTTGTAAAATTGCCATATGATGTCATGCTGATGTATGTAAATCTTTTACATACTGTATTGATTCAAATTGAATATTTACCACTGATTTTTGTTTTTGTTTTTGAGAAAAGGTAAATAGAAAAAAAATTATAATCTGGTTGAGAGCTAAAGTATTGTTTCAATGAAGGACTTGTACTGTGGTGCAAGGGAAAATGTTTAATATATTTGCTTTACATTGCAAAAAGTATCAGTGTCACTGCTATTGCATTTATATAGATATGATGTGCTGTCCGCTGTTTTGTGTACCAGCTAAGCTATCACGTATTTGTTACAGTGCCAAAGATATTGCATCATATTTTCACCATTGTTCTATGCATTTATTAAAAATTGTAATAATGATACCAAAGAACATAATAAACGACTATTACTCTGTTCAGTGCACAGGATGTAATGAACCAAGTGTAATAAAAAACCATGCACTCATAATAATCAGTGATGGGCACTGGGCAGTAACTAAGTAGGGTAGGCCTACATTTACTTGAATACTAGCTGCACTATGAAACCTTCCTCTTCTACCCCGGATTTGAACCTGGTTTCCTGCGCAATTAAGTGCTGACATACACTGATTGCTCAGGGGATACATTTCATTTTGACCATCAGGTCAAATTTGTGTCAGATCCTGTGTCTAGGTGAGACATGATCTGCAGGGAGACAAAACACAATCACCCCAATTGTACAAGTTGTATTGTATTATTAACATACTCTCTACCATAAAGAGAATTTAAAAACTACGACTATTTGTATTTTAGGGTGACTTTCACTTTACTACATTTCCAAGATAAATATTGTATCATAGTATTTTGAAAATTGAAATACATCTAAAAGCAGTTTGGACATTTTGGGGAAATAAAATAATGGTATTACTTGATATCTTTTAAAAGCGTACTTAATTTGAATAGAAGTAAGTAGCCTATAAGCCACAGGCCAGTAACCTACTCCAGTACTTTAACTCAAGTACAACTTTGACTCAGCAACTTTCACTTGTTGTAGTTCAGGACCATCACTGGCTCTTGAGCACCTTGGGGTCAGAGTAATATACTCTGCTTGGGGTTGAGTAGTAGAAAATACCTCGGGCCTGTGCGCTTTCGCTCTCCATCAGGTACACGCCTACCTACGTCACAGGTGTCTTCTTCATTAATTAAGCTAATGAGCGACCCCAGGCGTTTGAAACCAGAGACAGCTTGTCGAAAGAGTCACCGCAATTCCCCCCGTAATGTGTGACACGATTTTGCCGAACACGCCACTGAGTGGCTCAGAACAAGTAAGTTGTATACTACAGATTTTGTTTGTGAATCTCTGGGATAAAGGAGACAAAACAGTCTGCGCTAGAGGGGTTTAGTGGAGGAGCGCTCTGGAGTGAGTGGAGTCTGTATCCAAGTGGGGGGAAATATCAACACAAAGCAAAAAATAAGCTTTATACTTCCTCGTACGGCGGTGTTAACGCGTCCAGATCGGGAGTCCAGAAGATCTACAAACTCGCAACACGCGATGCCTTGTGAGCTTGTAGATCTGGTTCGCCAACAACAGATCTATATTTCGAACTGCCGGATCTGCCGCTTTTCAAGGTATAGATGTAGGTGCTTGCAACGTGCAGAGAATGCAGACCTATTTGCGACAAGCATATTTTTTTAAATAATTCTGATGGGGTAGGCTACTAGCCAAAATGTGCAACTCTAGATTTTAAAAAATAATAATGGGATGAATCTAGAGTTGCAATACCATCCATTGACTGACTCCCCATTCATCCAATTTGCATCTGCGATCTGCTTGTATTAAACTATGTTAACATTGTTAATAATCACCTGTCCTGCACAGAATGTCTTGACAGAAAGTAGCTGATAACATCTATGGTGGATTTTTATGAAACAAACGCTTTGCAGTTTGAAAGAGGATAATTCAAGCTTAGACCTACAGCTGCAGATCGGAAATACAATTTGGATCAATGGACTACTGGAGGGTATTGCAACTGTAGATTCATTCCATTGTAGGTTCTACAGAGCTGAACCGACTTTTATTCGGCTCTAAAATAGGAGTATGAATCGGCCCTTAGCCAGACACGTTTGTCTAACTTGGTTATTGAACCCTTGTTTCTCTATTGTCTTATGGAGACTGAAAATGAGGTCTCCCAGTCACAGTGGCCTGAGAAGGGAGATCCGTGGAATGAAGGAAACAATGACATGGACTGTGAACTACAGCAGATGGCAGAGGAGGATGAGATGATAGATCTCTACAATGAAGAGACATTTGGGATGGGTATGTAAGATTTGTATGCCCTGGCCTGGATCATGACACACAAACCAAGGCCATACTGTGAACAGGTAAAATGGGAAAATGCACCTTGTTCCGACTGTCTAGATCTGGATTCTGAGGACACGGTGACGGGAGGCGATTCCAGCAGACCTCTCCTCCAATTTGGAGAAACGCCTCCAGTCCCACACATCTCCCCACCTCCCACTCCGCGTTCCCTCTCACCCTCCCCTCCCAAGCAGCACAGACCACAGTACATGCCCACCTGCCCCGCTGGGCAGCGTGGCAGAGGGAGGGGACTACGGGGACAAAGGGGAGGGCAACGCAAGCCACAGATGTTTGAAGACCCGGCTGTGATGAGGACAGTGGAGGGGCGACCTACTCTCAAGGTAAAGCAAACTAATTTAGTTTTCCCAAGACCTAACTGCATGGCAGGTTGTCCTTCTCTTGGACTGCTGATTTTAATTTTTTCTTTCTCTTTTAAGAGTCTTGACAGTGCCATAGTTGAGTGTGGAACTCCTCTGTCCTGGAGTGGTTGGGATGAAAATGTGAGTTACTAAGTTTAACAGGCAGAAGAAGAAGAAATGCTTTCTGGTAAATCAAGTTTACCCAGGGTAACTGGACTAAGCATCAGATACTTGTTTACAGCCAGGCCCTGTTCATAGAACATTTCATGGTAGTGGTTCAAAATGCCTTGTCCAAGGGCACTTCAACGGTGGTAATTTTAACGTGTCGGACCGCTGATTCGAACTGGCGACCTTCCGGTATCAAAACCGCTCCGCAATCCGTTCGGCCACCGCTGCCACACACATTCACGAAGGGATTTTACCTACCGCCCTGACTAAATTGCTTCCTTTTCATCTTAGTGGATGTCAGCATCTCACAGAAGGACAAGAAAAACCTCTGGATCAATTCTACAGGTTAGTTGCTGAGCAAATATATTCTGCATTTTAAGCGAGTTTACTGAACAATGAAGTCATCATCCTTTGTGTGTGTTTTAGGATAATGCTATAGTGTATATGATTGATGGTCATGATGGCAGAGGTCATCATCCAACCCCCAAGTTCCTAGTAGAGCCTCCATTCCCCTTCCCTTCCTTCAGAGGCAGGAGTGGATCCCCCAGAAGACCCTACTATAACAGATCGTTTGCCCCACGAGGCACTCCTCAGGTGCACAATTAAGTGATTATTTTGCATAGTTTGTTTTGCATAGTTCATTGTATTAACATTTGGGCAACTTTCCTTTGGCAAGTACAACGATCTTTATCTTTTATTCTTTCTTTATTGTTTTTGCAGATGAATAGCGTAATGCCACAATCCCCCCTTCTCTCTCGTCAACCTCTGGCCCCACGGCAGCATTACAATCAGGTGACCTCCATGACTCCACTCTGGCCTCTTCTAATGCATGAGTAGAGAGATATAGTAATTGTGCCCAAAGGGTAAATTCATTGCATAGTTTTTATTATTACTCACTGAGCTGTGTTCTCCTGTAGAATCAGACGGGGGGCTTTAGGTTTCCATTAGGGCGTCCATGTTCCCCCTCCCGTCACTCAATGGCCCCCAAGATGATGCAGCTTCGCTTCGGAACGAACTCTCCAAGACCGTCCCCCGTGTACAGTCCTTCATCTAACCCAGTGCAGCGTTTCAGGTCTGTCTATGCCTCATTCCTCATGACTGTAGTAGATGTGTGATGAGGACTAGACCTTTTTACATGCATAAAGACTTTAATTTATCAAACCATAATCGATTCAATCAATTTTGTCGTTCGAAGTATGAAATGGGGTAACTCAATAGTCAACCTCGGAGGATGCTTTCCTGAAGTTTCCTGATAATGCTTAGTTTCACAGAACATGCTGTGATATTTAAACTAGTAGACAAAGTACACATGCATTATAATAGTTGTCATTTGTCCCTGTCTAACCCACAGTTATCCCGGACCTGTTACCCAACTCCACCCACAACACAAGCGACAAATTATTCAGAAATTCCGGACAATACAACGGTTTGCAGTTCTTGGCACTACACTAAGCTTTCCTGCTTTCTTTCATATTAAAATCACAAACTATTAATGCCTCTATTAAAGAAGTGCATCACCCCTTTGTAGGAAACCAGAGCGTTGGGATCCTTACTGTGATCTCATGACAGCCAAAGAAAAGGAGTGGATCATCAGACTCCAAATGATTCAGCTACAAAGTGAGAACCCGTACCGTGAGGACTATTACTACCAGGTATTCTAGCATCAATAATATCTATTAATTAATATCCATTAGCCCACCCCAAAAAGCGATTGTCCAATGCCAATCCAAATAGTTTAGCAACGGTTGCTATGCAGGTCAAGCTTTCTTCACTTCTAACGTGCCTAAGGATGGGTTGGGGAGGGACTTAGTGAAGGGCTAAGCCTTCAAATGTTGAACCCGGTGGCACAATCACACATGCATCTGAAATGGACACCTCCCGTTAACTCCCATTCGACATGAGCGAAGGCATGGAGTGTCCGGTTGCAGTGCTTTGACTCGTCCCATGCCGTCACGAATGCCTAGATGGCAAACTGTTTGTGTGGAGTTCAATATTGTTGAACGGCCCGTGATGTATCTATGTGAGCTGGCCCTTTGCTCATCATAGAATGGAAGTGAACTATATGCGTCTGTTTCAGTCATGCAATGTTACTGTCATGCACATAAAATAGCAGATGTGACTCAGTGTAAGCTTGGAGATCTGCTATTTGTGTGTGCGACTGACAGGGTGCAAATCAGGCATTGAACTACAGTATGTGTCATCGTCAGAGTGAAAGTTATTTGTAATTTGACCATTTCTCTTATTCAACTAGGAGTACTATCGGCGATTGGAGGCTAAACTCACTGAAGAGGAGCTGGGCATCCGTACCAAAAAGGAACTGCCCAAGCTCACCACACCCTACATCACAAAACCAGACGCATATACACCAGGTTTATGACTTATTCACCTGTATTATGTTGTTAAATCATGCTGTTATCTCATTTGCTAGATTTTTCTCATATTCTCTGTATTCATCCGTTCTTCCAGTTGTGCATATTGAAGGTTCCTTAGGTCAGGTTGCTGTGTCCACGTGCTATTCCCCTCGCCGTGCCATCGGGCCCGTCCACGCTGCTAAAGCTCCACACAAGGTTCCACACAAGGTTCCAAACGAGGTAATGGTGTGATTTAAATATTTAAAACATTCTGTCAGTCTTTTATGAGGCTTTGCCTAAAAAGAATATTCTTAACAGGAACAGAAAGACACCAGACAGCAGAGATTATACCTCCTCAACAAAATTGAACAGGTAAAACGGTTTCTAGTCACGCATAGTCTTGTTTGTGACTCCCAAGAAGTAGGTGTCATGTGTCACACTTGTCCTGCAGTTGTTCATAGTGCTGATGGAAGTAGAGGACGCAGAGAGGGTGAAGAGCTCTGTGTTGACAGAGGCAGAGGAAACGAAGCTGAGAGAGAATACTCAGGGAAAGGTGAAGCACATCCACTCAGAGCTACAAGACCATGATGCTCTGTGAGTACTACACAGCAGACCGCACCCTAATAAATTAAATTGACTTACTTTGACTTTGACATACCTAAACAAGATTTTGTGAACTTGACGAACAGATTGCTAGCATGAAAGTAACATAGGTCACCATTGAAATCACCTTTTGGGACACTTTAGTGCTGTAATGCTGACAGTCAGAGTCATTTTCAAATGTTTCCACTGCAGAGAGTTGGGCGAGGAGTTCCTGCCTTGTCTAATGATTTCCAAAGGCAAGAAGCTGCTGGGCAGACTTATTAAATTTTTGGACCATGATTCCACTCTTCATATTCTGCGCGTGGTGAGCTCTCATTTGCATACACTGATGGCCAGAGATGCAGATGAGGTAAGGGATCTATGTTGAATCCTTTTTGTGAAATGTAGAGATGCTTTAGTGGATTGTTTGTATGAAATGTCTTCCATCCCTACTTCTCAGTCTCTTCCGGTGCTCTTCCCACCTCTTCGGATTGTGATTGGAGGCCTGAACTTCAGCCAGCTCGTTGGGGTCCTCAAGATTCTGACTATATCGGAGTCTCTAACATACGCTAACAACATAAACCTGCCGCTAACATGTCAAAACAAGGTCTGTCCTTCCTATGGCTGCTTTGCTTTCATTCACTTTATTGTGAATGTCTTTTTGGACTAAATCAGTGTTTCTTCCTACCCCTCCCCTTTCCCTGTGTTTTTGTGTCTTTTTAGTTTGGGCTGTCTTTGCTTTATGCCCTCCTCTCCCAAGGAGAAAAGCTACTCTCCTCAGGAGCTCCACTTGAGCCTAGCATTGGTGACTTTGAGATCTGGTGAGAATTTTCAACCCAATATTTCCTTAGGACATATTTCTTTAGTTTTATTTGAGTGCCGTTTGAGTGGTATTAAATCTTCTGTCCTTTGTGCTTCTTCAGGACGGATGCAATTTTCCAGGTGGCAGGACAACTATCCCAGTGTTCCTTGGTAGAGCCCCTCTTCATGCCGCCTAACCTGCTCACTCTCTTCTGTCGTTACCTGGACAAGCGTACTGTTCACCAGCTGAAGAGCAACTTGGAGTGAGTCCTCCACACACTGTCATAGTTGTTTTTAATAAAATCATTAGACTCTGTCTGTAAACTGCTATAGTATTTGGCATAGCGGGGAACCATTTTCTGCTTCCGTTCAAAATATGCCATTCATTGTTCTCATGGAGATTTACACAAATATTTATATAAATTATTATTAAGTCTAGAATCAAGCCATCCAGGATCCTGATGATCATGACCATAATGGTATTTACTAAAGATAATATACCATATAATCATCTAATTAAATATTCCAAAAACTTGATTCTAGGCCTAAAATAATTGATATAAATATTTTGGAAATCGCTATGGGGGAAAAATGAATAGTCCTGTTTTGAATGGAACCACAATATGGCTGGCAATGTTATAACATGTACCTGGCTGCTAATCACTTGAAATCAACATACTGAATTTAATTGTGTATTATCATAAGAATGGATGTTTTCATTTTATCTAGATCTGCAACAGGATTCCTAGCTCTTGCATCATGAACTTGGGACAGGCTGAATCGGTTCTTCAGCCAGTGACGAGGATGTGGTGAGCAGTAGTCTGCAGTGAAAGGAGTACAAGCATAGCGCAGTATTGGAACTGTCTATAGCTATGTGTTGTACTGTGTAGTTTGTGTTTAAAAACACTGATTGCTATCCCCCTTTTTTCTTTTCTCCCCATCCCTCACTTATTTATTTATTTTCTCTGCACTCTAAAACTGTTTCCACTTTGTATTTCCTTTGTCTTGTACTCTCCTCCCTCTGGTCCCCAGGGCCCAAGAGTTTGAACATTTTGTCTTAGTAGATCAGATATGCATTTTGGTTAGTTCAAAACTAAAAAAAACAGCATTGGGATCACTTTGATACAGAGTTTGAACATTTTTGTCTTAGATCAGATACAGTTTGGTTAGTTCAAAACAAAACATCATTGGGATCACTTTGATCCACGATTTGTGATCATATAATTATCTCTGCAAACAAATTCAATGAATTAATTGCATATGTTTAAAACCCAAACTCTGAATCTGTTCCACTCTGATAGGGAAGTTTTTAACTCTTGGGCCCAGTAGATGTAGCAATGCAAATTGATTTTGTTTGGAACCCTCAAAGTGCTACCACCTCCCATGAAAATGTGTCAAACGGTGTAGTTGGTGGGCTGGCCAGTAGGTAGAGCTGATGGATTCATTCCAACTTTTATAACCAAAATGGAACCACTACCCTCAAGTCAGTGCATTATCAGGCCAACTGTCAGACATTTAGAGCAAAAAAACTGTTGTAGACTGAGATACCTGTTGTCACATACACTATTTTTTTTATTTGATCAAAGACTTTGGAGACTGATGGGGTAATGGAGGATTGTATAGTAATTTATGATTGTACAGCTATGTTCATTATTGTAATTAATTTATCATGAAATGGCACATTGAAATGCTGTGCAAATTTTGGGTTCTTTATAAAAAAACATGTAGAATGTATGCATTGAGCATGCATATGGGTTACAATACTATGCTGTATTTTCAATCGTTAAACATTTCAGTTGTAAAGTTTTATTAGTTATTTTGGAAACTGTATTTAATTTGCACTATTGTAAAGCACGTAAGCATAAGAAATAAAATTCTTAAAAAAAAGCTTGTGACATTTGTGAATACTGTTTGAGAACTTGGATATGGGTTATGCATCAAGAATCACTGTCTAAGATGCAAGAGGGATAAATGTGCCAAGCTGTAAATGTAAATTATAATTGATAAACAATGAAGTAGTTAGTGGAACACGCAGTTGGCAGGAATACCGGTTCGTTCAAAGGTCCCCTCAAAACAAATCGACTGAAACACTAGTTAAAATGATAAACAGACAGGGAAAATCGATTCGAACCCATTTCATGGACTGAAGCTTCAAATTACCAGATGCACAATAATGGCAAAACATGTATTATATTAGTGTTCAAGTGATAAATAGCATCTTGAAATATTCGCACATTGTCATGTTTCTGAGCGTTGGTTGCTTGGATGATGGATCATTCATTTGGAGGTGTTCTCACTGTGTAGACTGTATGTAATGGTGGATCTACTGCTGCTACTGCACTCTTGAGGCCAAGCCAGCTGCTCCTGCCAAAAGAAACAAGAGGCATGAAAAGAATTAATGTATGGTGAATGACTACTTTGCACTTCTGTTTAAACTGGCAGCAGGCCCCTGCTGGTATAAATCTGAGCAAACTGCAATATATAAGCCTGCCTCAACAGAACAAGACATGCATACCCAGGTGCAATTCACATAATACTATTCAACATTTAAGAAAATGTGCAGGAGTTTCTGTATTAGAAGTGAAATTGGTTGGAAATTTGGGGAATGTCAATCATAGGTGATGGGGGGGGGGGGGGGGGGGGGAGGAAACGATTTTCATCAAATGTTACAAATGTAGATCCCCTATTCTTGTTTTTTTTAAACTCTTTCAAAGTGGAATTAAGGCTGATTGTTACTAGCCTCGCGTTGCGATACTAATATACCACTATGCATATGCAATAGGGGCGGGTGAAGTGTGGCTGCGCCAGGGTAGATTGTTACTGTATACATATTGTGCCATTTAATACATTTTGGATAGCTAAATATTACATTTCGAGCCATTATAAAATGTTATGTACTGTCAACTCAACTCAAACTTTATTTATAAAGCACATTACAACGACCAAATCTACAAAAGTGCAATCTGAGAACCCATCGTCAAAAAATAAAGGAAAAACAGCGCCCAGTCTGTCTCGAGAGACTAACCAAATCTTCAATAAAGACTTAAAGGCATCTAGTGAGGGAATTGAGCATGCATGGAGGGGGATCGGTTGTTCCAGAGTCTAGGGCCAGCCGTCAACTGGTCTTAATAACTGTAGTTATTACAGTTCGGGTAGTCGTTATATTTCAAGCCATTTATTAAATTTTAGGTACTCTAGTTAGTTACTACAGTTTCACCACTATACCTTTCACAGACGTTTTGCTGAGGGGCATTTGGCTCAAGTCAGTGATAATCCTGTACTGTGCAGAAACACATCTCTATGTGACATTCCTAAAGAGGGAAGCTGATTGGAGTGACGTGATGTGACTCTAGTCTAGAGTCTAGCCTAGGGAAAGAAAAGTGAGAATCCATGAGAACCAGGATGTTAAGGCTCAAACTCAACTTTTGGCTTCAAGCCACGGTTAGTAGTGCATCCATGCTCCCCAGCAGTGCCGGTTCTAGGCCTTTTGAGGCCCCAAGCAACATATTTATCTGAAGGCCCCTCCCTCTTGCTTTGCCACGCCGGGGGGGGGTCCGGGGTGGCGCAAGCCCACCCGGGGTCCAGAAAAAATTGTAAATTTGCTATGAAAATGCTTCAATCTGGTGCACTTTGAGATAAAATTTAAGAAGCTAGGTGGGGGCCACATGTGGCCAGTAGCCCATGTAAGGGATAGGGGATACATGAAAAAAAAAAAAATCTTTTCCCTGTGTCGAGGCCCCCTCAGTGGTTGAGGCCCTAGGCGACCGCCTAGTTCGCCTATGCCTAGAACCGGCCCTGCTCCCCAGATGATGCTTTGGTGACCCAAAAGCCTTTGCTCTAGATCGCTAGTGCCATCCTTAGGCCAATATTTCAAATTGCACGCACACGCCCCACACACGCATGCGAGCGCAGACCATTTAGCATTTTACACACATTCATGCTGCCTGTAAGGAGAACTCTAGCTTCCTTTCCAGATTGCAGGATGAACCCTACTGATTTTGGTGGCAGGATGGCAGCATATGGCCCCTAGGTGTTTCTGCAGGACTTTTAGACTCTTTTTAGACCCAATGCTCCAGTCTATAGAGTAGACTTTGAGGACGTGCATTTCCACCATATCTGTGAGAGCTTAGGACTGTCCTAGCCCAAACATTTAGATTCTCGAAGAGGTTTTTTTCGATTCGGACGAATCTCTCTACGAGTAAGAGGTATGCTACTGTATATCAGCGCAACCCAGAAGCTTAAGAAAAATAAAATGAAAATCTTGCCTGGCTGCATGTGGCTGCTGCAGCAGTGTGGACAGATTGTGACTGTCCACACACACAACTTTGTCTACAAACTGCTTCTGGTATTCCCTGGGCGAGCTGTTACCTTCCCTGGAGCAAGGAGCTTACCTAAATTGAAGCACGGAATCTTGTTATAGACCACATGGTTGGTGTGATGTGATGTGATGTGATGCTTTAAATTGTTTTCTCTGTGACTGGTCATGCCTTCATGTGAGACTTCCATCTCAGGACTACTGTAATTCCCCGCCATGTTTTAATGTGTTTTGGTCTGTCTGTGATCCCCTACAACCTACAGACAGGCCAGATAAATCCCAATGTTTTGCCGACAGAGCCAATATTGTTCTATTGTCTGGGAGTGGGCAGGAATGTGGGACCAGGGTGACACACTGTGTGCCTGTGAGTGTTTGTGTGGAATAGGCATGTACACTGGTGAGGCCATGAACATGGTATGTCCTGTAGAGGCAGTGTGATATAGACTGGCATCAGTGTGGATCCCTATAAAGTGTAACAAGTGTAAAAAAAAAACACCGTACATGTAGTATTTCACATACTTATTAGCTCACCAAATATTTATTTGAAGGCAAGCTGTATTACGGGAGGTGTGTCTGAAGGGCAGTGTTATTTTTTCAGAATATTTTTTATTTAGTATTAGTCTTTTGAATAACACAATTTAGTCCTATTTAGTCTCCTGACCTTTGTCTCTAATCTTTTAGTTCTTAGTCTAATTGCAATGTCAATTTTGCCAGAAAAGACTAAGGGCCGATTCATACTCCTGTTTCGGCGCTGTAGTGCCGAAATGATTTCGGCTCGTCAGAAAATTTCAGTAGCACCGAAGAGCCGACTTTAGGACGGTACCCGCCCCCCCGAACCTCAAATGACGTTAAATTGTAGGCTCTACAGCGCCGAACTGACTTTTATTCGGCTCTAAAATAGGAGTATGAATCGACCCTAAGAGTCTTTTGAATAACACAACATTTAGTCATAGACCTATTTAGTCTTCTGAAAAACCTTAGTCTTCCATCCATCCATGCTAAACCCATTATCCCTAAACGTATTTGCCTTTTTTTTTTTTACTATTTTGAAAAACATTTTTGAATAGTTAAAATAGGCAATCTACAAGCTCACATCGTGTCGATGTAGATTGGCTATTTTAACTATAAAAAATGTTTTTCAAAATAGTAAAATAAGGCAAAGAAGTTTAGGGAGGGGTTTAGCATGGACGAAAATATAGACCTTTAGTCTACAAAATTAACACTGCTGGAGGGTTACCATGGAAATGGCTGACATTCTGAATGCACAGTACACAGGATCCTTGAATGTTACCATAGGTGCCTTATCATATGGTCCACCATAATGCCATGGCCTTTGATGTACTGCAAAAAATGTCCATATAATCTGCAGTGTTTAATGATGGGAGTTATGAATCATAGTTGCTCCCTGGCCCTGTCTGCCTGTGTTTATTAAACATTCAGCCACCCCCACATCTGTGTCCTTTAGGATTGTTTATCTATCGGCGCCCTGGCCCCCTAAAATCTATGCTTAACTGAAAAGGGTTATTCTGGGTTAATGACTGTGGCATGCCATGTAACATTGCTGTTCTTGTGAGCACATAATATAACAATTTGACATAACATGCCATGTGCCATGCAGTGTGATTGACTCACAGACCAAGGCACAGGTACTGTGAACAAATATATTTCAAAATGTGTGACTCCAAATTATCAGTCCACTAGGTGAGAAACATGCATCCTGTTCATGTCAATCATGTTTCAAGATATTTCACAGTGCATTTTCTGCCTGTTGCCATTCATGGAAATCCTAAGAAAGTTGTTTTTAATTACCAGTATTAAAGCCCAGAATTCATATCCATCCCCTTCTGCATGCTTGTAGTAGACTTAAAAGTGACTTTGCAGAGGGAAAATACAATTTCAATTGTACCGCATACCCAACATTAGTTGACAGAGTCTGCTGGCTCTCAGCAAAAGATTTAAGGACCATGCATGCAGAGCGGGCATCCCGCTAAAAGTGCTGTGTGTGCACACCTGGGTTTGTATACACATAGCCGAGACGGCTAACTGGAGCCTGAGAATCCTTGTCAAACTGTGGTTACATTGTGTTTTTATTCATAATTATTAGTATGGTACACAGAGCGACACACTAACATCCTGCCAGGCACCTCAAATCTCACACCCACCTCAGTTGTGGCTCCACATCTCCATCTGGATGTCCAGTAGCACCTCAGAGGGGTGACATCAATCAATCAGCTATACAGCCTGACCCAGCAGTTACAGCTTCTGTTTAGTTATTTTCTTTGCTTCAGTGATACAGTAGATGAGTAGAATGTGTATCTAAGTTAAGTTTGTGGTGCATTTTCTTTCTGCCTTACTCAGGTTTGCAGTACTATACAGCAATGATGATATAGTATTAGTACAGTAGGTAGACCTACCCAAGTTACTGTACCTTAATTCAGAGAGGACATAATTCAGACAGTGGGAGTCATGGATACAGTCAGAGACAAGGAATTTTAGTGATTATTTTTCTTTGCTGTGCCTGAAAACCATATTGACCACACGTGGTGTGTGTGTGTGTGTGTGTGTGTGTGTGTGTGTGTGTGTGCGTGCGTGCATGCCTGACTGTGAGCACATGTGCATGTGCGTGTGTGTGTCACTGTATGGGAGGTCTAGAAGAGGTGTCATTGTGACAGTCAGTATTATTTTAGATAAAGTCCTTATGTTAATTTAACCCTGACAGTGTACAAATGTAGTCAAATGGAGCCATGAGGGTATATTTTGTTACATTCATACACTTACTATGTTATCAATGGATAAATGAACACTGGACTTCAAAAGAGAGACTTTTATTTCACTTTACTTTTGGTAATCTCACTTCTTAGGTAATGCAGTAAGTAATAGTACTTCTACTTGAGTTGGATATTCACTTTTTCCACCCCTGGCTGTAGGCCTAATGGTCATTGGTGAGTGAGTTGGTCCCAGTGGTCATCCCTCTGGTGTGGTCACTGATAGTTTGGTGGTGAGCCAAGTGTGTGAGAGATTTGGGTGGGTTAAGAGGTGAGACATTAACCTCCCCATGACCATATAAGAAGAGGATTTGAGCATGAGGTGAGGAATCTACATTGAAGGTGAGATATATTTTTCTTTTTACTCGGTTTTCCCCCCTTAAATGTACAATGGGTTACTCTCAACATGTCTTCTGTATGCATATAAGGTGAGATCATGGAATACTTGCAGGCCAAGGGAGGAGAGGTGAATCTATTTGAAGGTTTTCCCCTCTTATAATTTGTTTAACTTGATGAGATACAAGGCGCAGTGTATAGTTTCAGGAAGTATATTAAACTACTGTAGGCATCATCACTGTACCGTATATGAGATTAAATTGAGATAATAATTGTGATAATGCAAAACATCTCAGACTACATTTCTAAAAAATAAATCCATGTATTTAATTCAGCGTGACCATCGCTAAATTATTAAATTATTAATGACAAGAGGGGGGTATATGGATGGACCTTTCTAACACTATGTCATGTGATTTATTTATTTGGGAATTTAATATGTCTATAATTCATTCTATGGTTTGTCAGATTAAATGAGTACCGGTACACTGTTTTTTGGTGAGTGTGGCTTTTGTTGTCTGGCTAACCTAACAGTGGACTTAATTACAATATCCACTGAAATAATTTAAATTGTACCTTGTTCTCCAAGGAACACAAGTGTGCTTATGCTTTTCATTGCATGGCATTAGCAAGAGACAGCGTTTCACACCTTGATGTAGCTTGCGGAGTTAGTTCTGGCAGATATACTTGAGGGGCTCATTCAGTGCTATGCAGTCATACGCTGTCATGGCAATCAGCTGATCATTTGGGCGGGAGGGTATTTAAGCTCACCCAAGGCTGCAATCTTCCTGCATTCCTGCTGTTGTGTTCCTGATTGTCGTTATGAGCTGTTTGCTCCCCAGCACCACCGGTGGGCTCTGCTATTTCTGTTCCCCTTTGGGGGTTGTTATTGTATATCTATCTCCCTGCTCTATATGGTTAATGATTGTTGTATAATTGTGCCGAGCAGGGAGAAACATTTAGCAGAGCCGAACACCATGATAAAATATTATTTGCACACTTATATTCTCATTCTATAATAGTATTTGTTCAATCTATTCGAGAATTAAGGGAATTTAAGCCAGGACAGCACAAATAAATGCAAAGTGACTATTCTGGGTTTATGAGCTCTGCAGTATGTTGACAACTGTCTGTGGAGTAGCCTACATCTATCAATGTCCAAAACCCGGTGAACCTTACTACCTACTTTGTCCATCTCTCTCTCAAGTGTCAATGTACTTTAAGTGCCCAATTATTCAGTTAGTGTGTGTACAGTACACTGGTGCTAAGGAGCTATCCGATCCTTTTAACAAGGGAGGAGCATGATGGGCACATTGTCTGTCTGAGGTATAGCGAGAGGAGGGGCACCTCAGAGAAGAGGGTATATGAGCCCCCCATAAACAGGCTGCATGCCTACTGTACTTTGTAGACCGGCTGAATTCCCCACTGCTTATTCTCTTTTCCACTTTTTCTCTCGGTGAATCTTAAACATTTTGGGCTTTCATCTTCAGTCTCCACCATGTTGGGATGGCTACTTCTTCACACTATAGGAATCCTTTGGATGGTGCAGACAGCACACCTGACGGGTGAGTGTTTCAAATGCACATAAGACATGATAATAGATCGTAATAATAAATAAAACAAACTCAAGAAAATCAGAAACTGATTACATACTTAACTGCCTATTAATGTTTTCAATATTTTGTATTTTTAACAATTTGCACCAGATGCAGTTTGAAAAAATAAAATAAAATCAATTTAATGCATGTTTGAATGAAGCCACGAATTGGTCATTTCAATTGTGCACACAAATCAGACATATGCTCCAACAGCTTACATTCAAATATGTTTTAAATGCATTCAGTATAGAACAAAAATCTGGCAATCTGATACATTGCCGTTATTTTACTGGCACCGGCTCAGGAGGTAGAATGGCTGTGTTGGAATCAGAAGTTCCCCTGTTCCATCCTTGTCTCCTCCAGGCTTCATGTTAAAGTGTCCTTGAGCAAGACACAATAAACCCCTACAGATAACTGCCATATGATGAGCAGGCTGGTACGTTGGATGCATGGTTGCCTCTGCCGTTGGTGTGTGAATTTGAGTATGAATGGGTGTATTGCACACTGTTAAGCAGTTTGGGGAACATTAGTTAATGCATGATTTACCGTGTATATACAGTACTTTTTTCTCTTTCTGGAAAAGGTGATGCTTAACACGGTTTGGTGCAGGGAATTAATGTGTGTGGAAGCAATGTTCCTTGAACACTTGCACACTTGAAATGTGGTCAGTTGTTTATATATCTGCGGTGTGCTATTAGAAGATGGTGAAAGGCTTCATGAGCTGTAGCTTGTGTGAGCTATGAACAGATATGACATGGGAGAAGCAGATGCTGTGATGTGGTGGACCATTACCAGCTGAGAGTATAGGTGGCACGTGGCAGGCTCAGACTTTAGTTGTCATTATTGTACATCAGCTGAATGGTAGTCAAGGCAGCCCTCATAGGATTTACTGTAGTTCTGTATGGATAATGCCCATCTGAACAACATTACAATTTACAATATAGGAAACGTATAGGTACGTCATGTACAAAGTACATGACGTACCTGACAGAGTTTTCAGTTGGAAGTCAGTTGAAAATAACTCATTCCCTTTTTAAGTTTCAGTTGAAAATTGTCATGCAACAAAGTGTAAATTGAATTACACTTCCGGTTGCTTTTGAGGCATAACTTGGCAGTCTACTGAAGGAGGCTTTATGTGGTGTTATCTATACCACTGATATAGTATAGTTCCTCTACTAGTATTGCACTGAGTCATCAAGCTCAAGTTAACACAGAAGGTAAATAAAGTGAAAAGCGTAGCTAATGGCCTATGCATTATTACTAGGTGTGTGTTCTCATTTCTCAGACTGAATAGCAGCACTGTACGTCTACTCTAAACAATTCCCTGAATCTTTACTCCCTTGAGGTTCAGTTACATCTCTTTAAAAACATGACAAGCATGACAAGAGTCCAGTCTATGGTGGGTGGATTGTACTATAATAGCTGTTCAAGTAAGTCAATGATATCTAGAGTAAAGATACTTCAATCTGAGTCTATTTAAAATACAGAGAAGTCAAGTAGATTCACATGGCCTGCAGATGAAATAGCTAAATTGTGCAAACTCATTTAAACGTTGGTTAAAGTAGAGTTTTAAGAGTTATAAGATTAAGAACACATATAGTGCACATTAATTATGTATTTATGTGATTATCTTGTATTCATCCATGACAAAACATTTTCAAAGTGCTGCTTTGAACATCTAATTGATGTGCTTTGGTGGTGAAATATTCTAAATTGTCCAGTCTGAATGGGGAAGTTATGGAGATGAGAGAAATCTCCCGCAGACACTGGTGTTTGCTTGTCAAATTTCAAACGATCACGTCAAACTGATACAAGAGAAATGTCTTGACAACGCTTGGCTATGTCACTTTTAAGTGCATTTGGACCTCTTACAAGTTTTCTTTTCAACAACACGTATCCCATCATCCCTTTCTCATCAGTTCCCCTTTCGTGAAATCAAAGGCAGCTCTGCTTTGGTGACAGCGGCAGTCTAAATTTGACAACCCACTGCGAGAAGGGAGGTTTTACTGCTAGTACACAGTTACTCCATTGAGTTCCCTGCCCTAAGCCTACCAGCTCCACCACATGATTGGCAGAATGCTGATCTACTGGAAGAATGTTTTAATGGAAGACAAGTTAAAAGGCAGTATTTGTAGGTCTGTTCCTGCGTTATAAGACTTGTTGTGTAAGAATTGCTTAAAAAGAATAAAGTAGCCTACCATGAATGCCAGATGTGCATCAATGTGGCCAAGTGGCACAATATAATGCATGCAGTCATACAAGACACTTGTGTGAAGTGAGGGGACTCACATGGGAGAAATGAATGGCTATGGTTTTTCAGTGGAATCAGAAAACTACACCCACTGCTATGCCCTAATGTTGAATATAACTAGGCACCATCTGTGTTTACTCACTCTTCCCAAAGGTATAGGGCATAGGCTGTGGACAGTTCGGAAACCTGCCTACCAATTGTTAGGCTATTTGTATTGATTTTTATTGATGCAAGAGCAATGGCTTCTATTTTAGTGTTCTAACTTTCCAGGTAGAGGCTGTATAGTTTCCATTAGCTTGTAATACTGATTACGTCACTGTTTAAGGGTGCGGTCACACAGAACTTTAATTCTGCCTTTATGCCTATGAGGGTGGATTCCGCCAATACTTTTCAGTGGTAATGGAGCTTTGTTTACAAACCCATTGAAAAGCACTGGCAGAATCCCCTCCCCCCCCACAAGAAACATTCTATCTTTAATAATTAAGGTAGCCTACTTACATTTCTCAAATATGATATTTATTTTATTGTCATAAATAATAATGAAGGTAGAGGTTATCTCATTGAGTTGATATGTCAGGAGTCAGGACCCACGTCCTCATTCCTTATTAACTCTACGCACCTGCTCCTCATTAGTTCACTCCTATAATACCCCCCTTTTCCACTCCACCTCAGTCATTATTGTCTGCTCTAGACTTTAGCCACTAACATGGTCCAGGCTGTTAGTCTTTGTTGCCGAACTGAACTGAACTGAACTGAACTTTGCCTTTGACTACCGTATGAGTTTTGCCCTTTCCCTTGTACATTTAGCTTGGACTTTATTAAACACCCTTGAAACCTGTGCCTGCATCCAAGATCCATGATAACTCTCCAAGTGTGTTGAGTAATTAGTAACACTCCCTCAAAACCCATGTTGAAATGCCCTTGAGCAAGGCACATACTGTAACCCCCAGCTGCTCCAGTGGAGCTGCTCAATGGCCACTGGCCAGCCGTATCAGATAATGGTTGTACTGCTGGTGAGCTCCCATGTGTGGATGGGTGGACTGATTGTATGTGAAAAAATATAGCATTGCTGGAAAAGTGCATTCCTACTCGGCCAACATACCCACAACTTTGCTTAATGGTAATATGAATTGTCTTTTTACCTCAATCCTAGGATATGGACCAGCACCTGGCAGGCAAAATGGATATGGAGGTAAATGTGTTATCCAGCTTTACAGAGAGCAACAGTACTTAAGTTATGTTAGCCGCAATTTGCGATCTGCTTGTCTTAAACGACGTTAAACTCACCAACATTGCAGCTGTAGTCCAAGCTTGAATTATCCAGAGCTCTTTCAATCTGCCGAGCTTGTTTTTCATAACAATCCACCGTAGAGATGTTTATGAGCTACTTTCTGTCAAGGCATCCCTGCAGGTGATTCTTTTGCTAAGTGTTGCAGTTTGAAAGCACTCGTTTTTGTTAACGAGTCGCGCTGCTGCCTCCTGCATTATGTGCAAATTCAAAACAGGTGGTACGCAGGACCGTTCAGTGACATACGACGAGTTCTTCCAAACTCCAGCACTTAGAAAAAAGAATCACCTGCACAGAATTTCTTGACAGAAAGTAGCTCATAACATGTCTACGGTGGATTTTCATGAAAAACAAACTGGGCAGATTGAAAGAGGATAATTCAAGCTTGGACTACAGCAGTACAGCTGCAATGTTGGTGAGTTTAACGTTGTTTAAGACTTGTAAGCAGATCGCAAACCAAATTGGATGATTGGGGAATCAATGGAGCCTGAAGAGTATTGCAACTCGGATTCAAAATCTAGTTTTGCAAATTGCGGCTATCGTTGTGTACATACCGGTAAGTACTAGCCCCGCAAGCAGAACCCGAATGTAGTAAAGTTTCTGACACTTTTATGACTTTACTGCATTGGGTCCTGCTTCACGTGGGGCTGTCGCCAGTTACGCACAAACAAATACTATGTAAACACGCCATGAGACGGACTTCTGCGCGCTTTTACCATGGTTATTCATGTATTGACTTACGAATGTGCGAACTATAAGTACCTTACATACCATACCGACACATCTCCTGTGTCGCGGAAGCCGTTAAGTATTTTTAATCCATGATTGATTAAAAATGTCGCTTCTTCCTACCTTGTTTATTGACACCTCATTGTACCGCCTATCTGGCTAGCTAGTGGTGCTACAGCTATGACGGAGCAGATCAAAGGCAGGGACATAGCCCGCAAAGCCAACCGCACATCGGGAGGCGGTACAATAAACGGTAAATAAACAAGAAGAAATCAAAGCGACATTTTTAATCAAACATGGATTAAAAATACTTAACGGCTTCCGCGACACAGGAGATTTTATCAGAGGTATGTAAGGTACTTATAGTTCGCACATCCGTAAACAAACACAATAAAAAGCGTCGTAATACCGCGCCGATCGACTAAACTATGAGTTTGTGTATATCCGCGTCCCAACAATCGCATTGAAAAATCTTAGCGTGACCAGGAACCCTACGGGTCAGCCCGGTTCGGTTCGGATTGGGCTGACCCAGGGGGTTCCGAGAGGGGCTAGGTAAGTACATAAATTGACATTTTAATGTTATATTTTTAAGGTTATGGTGCTCTTTCTGGTGTACCCAATGGACAAGGACCTCAGCCTAATGGTAAATCTATATTTCATGATAATAATTGTTATTATCTTTCGCACACAAGCATTTCAAAAAGTAGAGTTTTACTCTTGTCTTGGGTTTCATTTTAGGAATGAGAACTCAGAATGGTGGGGGGCTTGGAAGAATACTGATGCCTTCAAAAGGTAAATAACTTTATTTTATTATTATCAAAGTATTAAATATAGTCATCTTTTGGGGCATGCAGAATGGAGATGGTGGACTAAATAGAGAATGTTGACACTGGGTAAAAAAAAAACCTCAACTTGTCTTAATGGTCTTGTGCAAGAACCTTTTAAGTGCATGGCATTCATACAGTCACACAGATAATATATTTGTTTCTCAAATGTTGGTGACAATAAATGTTTAATCTAAATTAAGAAATGTGTGTCTTTTCCCCTTTTGTAATTCTTGTGTGTGTGCCCGTCCCCTTGCTTACAGTGTAAGGCTTATAGATATCTTAATCAAACAATTAATTTTACAGCAGTTGTTGTTTTTGTCAAATATGATGAATTAATTAAGCTCATGGTCAATAAATGGCTGTTCTATTTAAGGCCATGGTGCAGCAGGAGGTCCATCCAATGGTGCAGGGAATAAAGGTAAACTCACCATTTCACCCATTAGGCCTATCTGTATTCCACTGTCTGATCAAGCTCCTGAAAATGGATACGAGGTCTTGGAAAACACATTTATTCCCCATGTTGTTTTTCAGGATATGGTGCTGTAACTGGTGTGTCTAATGGACAAGTTGCCACATCAAATGGTATGGGATCAATTTGATAGAACAAGAGTTTGTTGTTTGTTCTTTGCTATTTTTTATTTTTTATATTTTTGTAACCATATGAACCCTAGCATCCATATTCTGGGCATGACATAAGAGAGTTGAACATTTTTGCTCAAATAGACAAACATTTGCTGAAATAGCTTATAGCTAGATTGTAGTCGGCTGTTTTTGGTGAAGATATATTATGATGTAAGAAAATGGAGTGTGTGACCACAGTAAACAAGGGTTTAAATGGTTAATGCTACCAGGATTTGTGTCTTCTGATTTGTTGCCTGAGTCAAATGTGATTATGTAATTGTTGTATTGTACTTGTGTATTACCTCTAGGGGGTGCTCCAGTTGCAGTACCCAATGGAAATGGTGCTAAATCCAATGGTAGGTCCAATACACACCTTTCCACTTCCACTGTATCAATATGGTTTATAGCTTAAAGTTGTAAAATGTGGTGAATTATTGAATGATGAATCACTTTATAATTGATTGAGTCAAGCACACATTTACAGAGGTAATGGTACTGTAACAAATGCAAGCAACCAAATGCATGTTTAGTAAATTGTCACTAGCAGATACTCTACCGGCCCACTCCGTCGAGGCACACGCAAGCAAACAAGCCCTAATACCACCGGTTTTACTGAAAAATAGGCCTCCATGTTCTGATAATTACCATAATCCTAAAACTGGGCAAGTAAAATAATTAGAAATGACACCGGCTCATTCATTGGTCGGCCCACCACACATATGTCTGGTACGTCAAGTGGCCAGTCCAGGCCTGCAAGCATTCAATTATACACACAGGTGCCTCCTTATGCATATATAAAGTATATACTTTCACACTGTACAGTAGTAACAGTACACACTTTATAGCATACAGTACACACCTTATAACACAGTCAATACTATTACAGGACATCATGGACATGCTGCTCAAACAGGTTCATCCAATGGGCAAGGAACCAAAGGCAATGGTACAGTACATCATTACGTTACGTCAACCATAAAATATGCAAACTAACACACTCACACACTGTTACACAAAGAAAGAGTTACACTATGATTTAAATTACAGGCTATGGTGCTCATGCAGGCCTGTCCAATGGACAAGGAATCAAAGGCAATGGTACTATGTGTGCGACTACATGTGCGTGCGTGTGTGTGTGCGCGCGCGCGCATGTGTGTGTGTGTGTGTGTGTGTGTGTGTGTGTGTGTGTGCGCGTGCGAGAGAGAGAGACTGACTGACTGACTGACTGACTGACTGACTGACTCTGGTCATTATAAGTCTGGATAAGAGTTACTGTAATATATTATTAATTGCATCACCCTGTGATTTGTATTTCAGGATATGGTGCTCAAGCTGGCTCATCTAATGGACAGGCAGTCAAAGGCAATGGTACAGTATATTCACAGTGTCTACAAGCTCACAATCACTGAGACATGTTGTGAGCTTGTAGATATTTTCGGTGAAGCGATTTGGTGTGTAGAGGGACAAAAGCGCTGACCAAGTACAGAGCCAACCCTGGTCAACTAAGTATTAGTCAAGTATAGATGGTTTTAGTGGTTAATTATATCCATTATAAAATCTAATGGCCAAGGAATGAAGGTATATTCTCACACTGGGGTAAGCTCACTGTTGACACCTGGTACACCGTCACACTACTGTAATGTATACTGTCTGTTAAATTAATTCCAAATATCTAAATATTGAATCTTTGAACTTTTAAAGCGAAACACCCCTTTACATTTCACTTGCAGGCTATGGTGCTGCTCATTCTGGCTTATCCAATGGACAAGGAGTAAAAGGCAATGGTATGATTATTTCACAGTATGCAGAATGGGTAAATTTCAAATGACAGCACAAGTCAATACAAAAACTGTTACTTTGTGGACAATCCATGATAAAACATTACAATTATTTACAACCGGGTCCACCATTTTCAATTAAAGTCACATAGTATACCATGATGAAGGTCTAGGTTCAAATCGAGAATACATGGACCGATCTTCATGAAATTGTTTGCGAATTATCAGTGGGCTGCCACAAAGAAAATAATATGTTTTGTATTGCAAAGGTTAAGATTACAATCTAAAGACATAGGACAATATAGATGTTGGTGCGGGCAGTGTTGGCACCCCAAGGTGCATTTGCTAAATTTGGTGGGATGTCATGCCAAGTATGGATACATTTACATACATAAAACCTATTTAAATTACAGGAGGTGCCCATGCTGGTCCATCCAATGGTCAAGGACTTAAAGGCAATGGTACAGAATACTGTATATTGAATGGATATTGGTTTTGTAATCTCATTATTAGCAATAAATTATTTTTTTTAATTTACTATTTATTTTTAGGCCATTCAGCTCAAGCAGGCCCATCTAATGGACAAGGAACCAAAGGCAACGGTAGAGTGAAGTCTCATTAAATGTATCATTGGTCATTTGACTGTAAGCTACTGAAATACTTAATACATGTATACTGCAAATGCGTACATGCAATTTATTTTATACATGTACACCTTTCATTTCAATTGCAGGCTATGGAGCTCAGGCCGGTCTCTCTAATGGACAAGGAACCAAGGGAAATGGTATAGGTATTAATTAAACAAATTCTACACTGGTAATAATGAGTCACAGCATAAAGAGATATGTTAATATTTGTTGCGTTATTAGGTCATGGGGCCCCAGCTGATACACCAAATGGAAATGGTGCCCATGGACATGGTAAAGCTTAATTTATACTTCATCACATGATGCTTGGTGAAAATAATTATTATTTTCAAGCTACTCCATCAACAAGTCATATCCACACAATAAATCCCCGTATCTGCCCTAACCTATAACTCAGGCTCTCTGTTGTACTGCCATTAATTGCTTTATATCTGTGCACAAATTAGGTGCATAGCTTTAGTATTAATATCACTACTACTACTAAGTTTCAGTGATCAAGCAGTTTTACAGCTGGAAATGAAAACATGTTTTAATCTAGTGTCTAATTCTAAACTGAATCTCACAACCCATTGAAGATAAATGTTATTAACTGAGACCATAATAGATTTATTTTAGCTTTCTCATTATGATATCATTTATAAATCATTATGATGGAACTTTTTTAAAGTGTTACTTTCAGTAGCAGTTAACAGTGTTCCAGACTGCAAATGGACAAAAGTAATTAGGTGTTCATTGAACTGTTAATTGATTGGCTATCCGTTGTGCAATCTGGCTGTGTATTGATTAATGATCACACACGTGCACGCACGCACCCTCGCACACGCACACCAGCAACATCTGGTAACTACAGCATTATGGTAATGCATACAGTGTGACAATCAGATAATGATAATATTTGCATACAGTAGCAGTACTGTGATACTATACTGCTGCGACTCGTTGTAGAAACATGCAGTTTGTTTTTCTAAATGTTTTTGTTTCTTGGGCTATGGTGTGGCAGCCGGTGGACTCAATGGAGCTAAATCCAATGGTAAATAGACACACACAAATAGAGCACTGTTTAATGAAGCATTTAATAGATCTTCTGAGATGAGTAAATGTATGGACTCTTTCAGGTCATGGAGCCTCAGCTGGCCCTTCCAATGGAAACGGTGCTAAGCCAAATGGTGAGAGACCTATGAACAGAAGTGGTAAATGTTTCAATAGACATATGTGGTTATAAATCATTGACAGGTTTGTGCAAGGAAGAATAGTTTAGATGTTTACGAATAGTTTCTGATCACGTTTACATCTGACAGGAGGATATGGGGGCGGTAAACCCAATAAAGGATATGGTCGGCCACAGTACGGTACAGGTATTTGATCCCGTGACCTTCGTTCCTTCTCCAGGAAATCATACCATACCATGCCAATTGACATGTTTCAGCCAGTGCTTCCTTACAATGGTGTCTCTGTGTCTCTAGGGGCAGCTCTTGGTGGAATGGGAATCCCCAGAGGTGTGGGTGCACCTCAGCTGGCAGGGAATCAGAGGAAATGTAAGTGAGCACATTGACACAAAACATCGGGATCACCAGGTACCTAGTCGCCACGTACCTAATATGCATCTAAAGGAAATATCCTAAACACTCAATGGTGTAAAGTAAGGTACATTTACTCAAGTACTGTACTTAAGTAGAATTTCAAGGTACTTTTACTTTACTTGATTTTTAAAAAAATCATATACTGTATACTACTCCACTAAAGCTCAGAGGCATATTGTAGTTTTTACTCATTACTATTATTTGAAACTGTATTGTTTCTTCAGCATATGGTGCCAACGGTGGTCACCGTGGTCAACCAATGGGAGGTGAGTCACTATAGCCAATAGTCATGGTATGCATATTCAACACGATTTGGATGAATATACATGAGTATACATGAGTACATAAATATTTACTTTACTTAATATTATTCTACTCTTTTCCATTATCTGTTAAGGATATGGGATCGGTGGTTATCCTAGGAATGGATATGGAAACAGAGGAATGAAAGGTCCCAAATCAGGTATTTAAGTTGTTGTTGGACTTTGACTCTTTAGTCTGATTTATAGTTGCTCACCAAAATTGGCTATTGTTGGTGCATGCACAGCACACAACCATAAATCAAGCATTATGGTGCACTGACTCGCTAATGATAATGATAATGAATTTATTTATATAGCACATTTCTAGACTAAGTCACAAAGTGCTTTACATCAAGAGAACAATAAAAGATCAATGCATGCAATAGCCGGCATAAAAATACAAAACATACATAATAATACAATGACAGTTAGGAAAATGCTTTAAGATAAAGGTGGGTTTTCAGCAGTAGATAGGGCATTCCAGAGTATGGGGGCCCTGGTTGCAAAGGCCCTGCCACCCCTAGTGACAAGCTGAGCTGTAGGGGTCATCAGGAGGGCCTTGTCTGAGGACCTGAGTGGGCGCACAGGCCTGTAGGGTTTCAGCATGTCGGAGACGTAGCTAGGAGCCTGGCCATTTTCAATCAATTCTGAAACTAACGGGTAACCAGTGGAGGGTAGCTAATATGGGGGTGATGTGGTCGCGTCTTTTGGAGTTGGTTAAAAGTCTGGCAGCTGAGTTTTGTACTTTGTGCTAAGACTCACCAAGCTGATTATTCTGTTATCTGTTGGTTCTTAACTTATTAACTAAATGAAACCTATAGCGTCCTCATTCATGTCATGAATGTTGCAAGATTCAGCAAAAATAGGTGAACATTTGGCAAAAATCATTATCACTGTAACTTGTTGTGATGTGAGCTAGTAGATTGCTTATATTTGTTGAAGAGATTGAATGTACTATAGAGCGCCGCAGTCCCGCCCCCTCTCAGAAAAACGAGTGGCCCAGGAAATGAAACCCCAATGCATTCTCCCATCGGCACTTCTAATATAATTTATTTAAAGACGGTTACGCCGCGGACAATAAGTTATGAGTTAAGATAATTTATAAGACGAAAAACAAAACAAATAGTGTTGTCTCCTGACTTTCTTTTCTTCTTTCTAATGATTTGATCGGCCCAAAACATTGTGTTCATTGTCATGATTTGTCACGATCCGAGTTGGCTTTGTCCGCGGCGTAACCGTCTTTAAATAAATTATATTAGAAGTGCCGATGGGAGAATGCATTGGGGTTTCATTTCCTGGGCCACTCGTTTTTCTGAGAGGGGGCGGGACTGCGGCGCTCTATAGAGGGGAAAAAGTAGGGGGTAACGGACAGGTCCTGGTTAACTCAGAAAAAGGGAATTCATTAAATGGAATTTATATATCTGGCATTCTAAATCGTTCCTCTTCTATAGGTTATGGTGCGGGTGCTGGTGTGCCCAATGGATATGGAGCTAGGCCAAATGGTAAAATGATTAACAGTACACTACATTAACTGCTATTTCACATAACACTATGACATTGACTCATGTATGGGGCACACATGTCACATTTGATTTAATTAACTGTGTTTTTACTTTCAGGCTATGGTGCTGCAGCAGGTGTATCTAATGGACAGGGTGCAAAGTCTAATGGTAAAACTAAACCAAGCATTATAAACTGTAAATTATACACACATTCTAATTTACAGATTTTCTGTGATATTTGAAGGTTATTGACTATAGTCACACAGCGGCCATCTTGCTCTCACGTCATATTTGCAGTTTGGGAGGAAATGCCACCCAGGGTGGCACTTTAAGTATGACTTAAATGCAAAATGGCTGCTGTGTGAATATGGTGAATGGTGCTGGAGCTGGAGTCCCAAATGGGAATGCAGCTAAGCCCAATGGTGTGTTTAGCTGTATGAACAAATGGCAATAAAACACATGATGATATCCATGTAGTTGAACATTCATTCAGTGAGTTTCAGGGTAATAAGGCATGCGCGTTTGTTTGTCTTTGTCTCTAAATGCCTAAATTTGTCTGTGGCTCTTCCCAGGTCATGGATACCGCAATGGTGGTGCTGCCAGGGCAGCACAAACCGGTAACTCCATTTTCTCCAGTCTGTTTTATCTCAGCTGTTTTGCAACGCACTTTGTAACTCTGTATGGAAATGTGCTATACAAATAAACTAACCTAAAGCCCAAACCACACCAAAGGGGCGGGACTAAACGTTTTTTAAGGTAAACCACACCAATGCAACTCATTAAGTTGCAAGGAGTTGCATTGGTGTGGTTGACCTTTAAAACCGTTTTGTCCCAACCCTTTGGTGTGGTTTGGGCTTAACCCTTATATGTCTACACTCCTTCTGCACACTGGGCATCAGATCTTTACTACTTATCAAAGGCCTTACTGCCTTACTTTTACAGTAAATCAAGCTGCCTCAGAGATGCTGACAATACTCACACAGCTTTGCATAACCAGGCTAAATTAACGAACCTTTTTATTTGGTTATTTTAAGGTTATGGTGGTGGTCCCAATGGGTATGGAGCCAGACGCAATGGTAAGACCACCACTGCTGACCACACTGGTACACTGTTATTCTGATATATTCTACTGTATGATGTTTCATATATAAGTTATATATATTTCGGGTTCTTCTCAGGTTATGGACATCCCAATGCAGGGGCCAAGGCACCAAAGCCAGGTAAACGTCAACCTCATCTAACTGCTCAGTGCTTACCACATGAACCCTAGCATCTGGGCATGTCATAATAGGTGAACATTCGGCCAAAATAGGTGAATATTCATTGCATTGGAAAAAAGCACATCTACAAGCTGACAGAATGCATTACAATGTGATACTTTGTGAACTTGTAGATCGGCTAGATTTGGTGCAGAGATTTGGTTTAGAGGAGAAAAGGAGGGAAAACAATGTATAGGGTTTTAAGTGGTTCATGAAAATTCAGGAGTAAACTAAAATGAGTAAAATTTTATACTGAGATGTGGTGCTTTATCTAGTCAGTGGATATCAAACTAAACCCATTGCTAATTTAAATCCATTTATTTAAGTATTTAGTCTTATCTGATGGACAGGGACCATTCTGGAACCAGTTTATTTCACTGTAATTTAACCTTTTCTACCTTTGATGGTCAGGTTATGGACCAGGAGCCAATGGTGCTCCAAATGGACATATAGCTCAGCCTAATGGTGACTGAAAATCAAGATAACACTCATCAAACATGCCAGATCTTATGTTTGCATACATTTGTCTAATTGTATTTCTCCTTTACAAGGATTTGGAGCTGGAACTGGTGGTGCACCCAATGGCTATGGACCTCAACACAACGGTAAATCAAACTATTGTGTGTTAAATTACAAAAGGTTTTAAGCTCTTTTAAGTTAGTTACAGCAACTCTAAAGTTAGCAGCATACATCTGTATACTGTAATGACACAGTTGCTGGTACTGGTAAATGTTTCCAAGTAAAAAAAAGTTTCTCCAAGTAGGTTTGTCCCGATTCGATCACGTGAGTGGAAATCAGGGCTGATCACATCATTTTCAAATGATCGGAATGGGATCGGGAGCAAAAAAACGTGATCGGGATTCGGGACATCCATAGTATCAATATTATATCTATATCATGATATTAGACTTGATGTCTGTGGGATATTTGGGATATTGTACTATTGTGATGGCACAAGTGTTCCATAAAAATATAAATATCGGATCAGCAAAAATCGGTATATGCAGATACTCACAATCAAATGATCGGAAACGGATCTGGAGCAAAGAAACGTGATTGGGACGGACATCCCTCCAAGTCAACTAAACGTGCTCTTATTGCTGAGCTGACCTGTTTTTCTCATGTAACACATTTCATTGTACCGTTGACCTTGTGTTAACCTACATTATTATGACTAATAAAGCTGAACCTGAGACAAGGATGTAACATTATATAATACAGCACAGCCACTAAATTCTCTTTTTTATTGCACATGAATTTCACCATAAAATTCTCAGTGTTCATTTTAAACACAGTTTAGACACTTGAGATTTTACAGTGCAATATGGAAAATATTATAGCTGTCCTGAAACTATTAAAAACAATATTAACTCTTTCTCTAGGATACGGCGCTCTAAATGGAGGCTCAAAACCTCAGCCCATAAAGGGAACTGGAGCAGTTTCACCCAGTGGAGGTAAGACAACATTTAAAATATAATTTACAATATTTCAATATGGGATATTCACTGTTACGATCTACTACTGGATAGTGCCGTCCTGTGGTTAAATACATGTAGGACAAGGATTTTCAAATCACAGACCCCACATGAACACACCTTTGTCTAAAGAAACCCACTGGATATGATATTGGGCTAAGGACCTTATTGTTTATTATTGGTCATTGGGGGCACGGTGGCACAGTTGGTAGTGCTGTCGCCTCACAGCTAGAAGGTCCTGGGTTCGATTCCCGCTGGGGACGCTGTGGGCACTGGCGGCGTGTTCCCTCCTCCATCAGTGCCCATACCCGAGGCGGGGGTTGGCGAAAGGGCCTTTCTGTGTGGAGTTTGCATGTTCTCCCCGTGTCCCCTAGGGTAAATACCCTCACAAAAAACATGCAGTAATCCTAGTCTCTAAAACTACCTCCCCCTGGCCAGCCAGGGCACCTGATGGAGGGGAAAGGAACTGGTCGGAATAACGTGTCCCTTCCACTCGCTACGTCCGGCCGGGGAAATTCCCATCTGTCAGGTGAAAAGAAGCAGCTTGGACTCCTCATGCATAGAAGGAGGCATGAGGTCAGTCCGCTGCCCCCCCCAGGTTGGCAGAGGAAGTGTAGCGCCCAGGATTGCATTAGATAATTGGCACAGGGTGAAAAAAAAACTGGGTTACAAAATCGTGGGATAAAGATTTATATTAAAAAAATATATTGGTCATTGGTCAAGTATGATATTACCTCATGGCTCGGCAAGGCTACTTACCATACCATGATATTGTCTAAATATCTATACCTTACATTGGATCATATTTGAGGTTAGAGTGGAATGTTAAACTTCTCTAGGTCTACTTTTCATTTTGCTGAAGAAATCCTTCAATGACTCCTGGGTGTCCCTGGACCCAAGTTTTAAAACCCCTATTCTGGGACATAAAATATTATAAACCAGAACAGGTTGAATGTTTTGCACTAATGCAGGTTCTAATCTATAATGTGAGCATGATTCTGTTTGCATATGGGATTCTTTATCTCTGCAATGCACGCTTGACATTTGAGGTGGTTTGTAAATATTCTTGTGGTTCCTAGGGTATGGCGGTCCAGCTGGTGTACCTAATGGGCAGTTGCCTAAAGTAGCCAATACTGGTAAACATGATTATGTGTTGCTTGTTACTGTTGTCTGTATGTCAGGTTAACACCTATCAAATGTTTACCTAACATATGTTTTATGTGGTTATACTGTATGTGGCTTTAACAATGCATGTTTTATGATTTGTGTCAAAATAATGGGATGTCACGCATGTTTTATGGTTTGTGTCAAATTAATGGGATGTCATGATTATGCATGTAATTGTCTGTCTGTGTTGTAGTTGTCATGTTTTAAAGTGTTAACTGTTTGTTTGAAATTGTGCTAATCTTTTGTATTGTGTCATCTTTTGATTGTTAAATGGAAACCTTTGAACCATGACAGCTGTGGCTTAACAATGCATGTTTTATGGTTTGTGTCAAGTTAATCGGATGCCATGATTATGCATGTATGTTATTTGTCTGTCTGTGTTGTATTGTCATGTAATGTTTTAGTGTTAACTGTTAGTGTGAAATTGCGTTATTTATTTTATTTCAATTTTTTTATTGTTAAATGGAAATATTTGAACCATGATGCGAGGTGGAGATGATTGATTCCTGTTGTGCCTCGATTAACTCCATGCACAACGCTTGCACCGTGCTGCACAGCCACACCCATCTCTGAGTGCCGTTATAGTTTGTGAGATTTATAGATTTTGGGGCCTAAATAATATATTAGCCGATTTTAACCCAGAATTGGTCGATGTCACTAGGTGCCACATACTGTACACTGTACAAAATACAAATTTAATTAAAAAACTGTACAAAAAACATACTTTCAAAAGGGCACATTGCTGTCCAGAGGGCAAACGGGCAGGTGCACTACCTCGTGTATCTGTGCATGCCCCTGGACTGCTTAAATCAGTCATCCTCCATCTCACACATGACTACTGTCAAACAACACACGCTTTTTTTGTACGCTTGCACAACATGAATCTGTTTGGTCCTCAGGTTATGGCAAAATGCCAAATGGGCAGGGTACAAAAACATCTGGTGTACTGAACGGAAAAGGTCTAAAAGGTGAAGTTCTCTCACCTGAACAACCAAGTGCAGCGCCAGAGGAGCCCCCAGGACCAAGCACAAACGAACCAACCCAAGATATAGTACTTGAGCCCACCCAAGGTCTACCTCCAGTGGTGACACTGATAGGGAAACCTCAGAAGCCACCAGCACCAGTGCCACAGTCAAAAGTCTATAAACCAGCTTCACCCATACCAATGATTCCACAAGGGAAGTACCCCAAACCAGTACCAGTGATGCCACAGGCTACACCTGGACCAGCTGTAGTGGTTACTCAAGGCAAACCTTCGAAACCAGCACCAGAACCAGTGTTCCCACAGGCCAAAAGTCCCAAGCCAGAACCTGAGCCTATGGTTCCTCAAGGTAAACCAGTCCCTGGCATACCGCAAGGGAAGACCTATAAGCCTGTTCCAGAGCTGGAACCAGTCACAGCCCTCAAACCACTAGCACCTGAGCCTGAAGCAGCACCCGTGGTTCCCCAAGGCAAGAGTCCGAAGCCAGCAGCACCAGTCGTTCCAGAAGGCAAGTACCCTAAACCAATGATTGAGCATATTTCGGTTGGGGAAAACCCAAAACGAGCACCTCACTTAGCACCAGTGGCTCCACAAGCAAGGAGTGAAGCATTAATAGCACCACTACTTCCTAAAGTCCAAAACCACCGACCAAGGGTAAATCAGTTTAATGCAGCGTGCCAGTGAGGTAGTATGTTATGTAATAAATAATGACATGCGTTGATAACTTGGATTTGTATTGGGAGATGAAAGGTCAGTAGAGTGAAGTTGGACTTGACAATTATGCTCTTGCAAGTGGATTTCCTTATAATGCAATACAATATATAGTCCTATATATGTTATAATACATTTTCGATTGTATTATGAGTATATATTGTATTATTGTATGGAGAAAAAAATGCAGGTTTGCCAACTTTAATACCAAATAATTTGACGTTGCCTTATATTAGAGGCTATTTATTATTATTTTTATTTGGTCTGGACAATGCACATTAATGAACACTAAGACATAATGTGCATGATGTGTAAATACGGTATGCCAGATTTATAGTCCCCAAAAGTCAACCTTTTAAAATATCCATGTCAATGTACTCTGTAACTATAATATACATTTATTACAGAAAATGTGCTCTGTAGATTAAGCACTACATTTTAACCTCTGTTGACTCTATTGATTTATAAGTGTCTACTGAATAATTTCAGTTTAGCTTCTATACAGTGTATTGTGATAACTATTTTAACCATAAGTATATCCCACAAAGAAAAGAAAAGCATTTGAAATTACGCATTGAAATTACAGAATATTTATGGCCATTTTCAATTACGCATTATTGTAATTCAAAATGTGTTTATTTTCTTTGAGTTAATCTAAATGGCACCTACAGCCAATCAATGGTAGATAAAGTATATTAACATGTGTTATAGTGTGGTGTCCGTGTACTATGCTGTTGCACTGCTATAGTTAATATTAGTTATGCTGTAGCTTCATGTTACTGTAATCTGTGAACATGAATTCTACCTTTCTATACATCATTTTAGTTCATTTGTTTGTGTTGAAAGTCTATGGTGGTATATTTATTAATATGCCGTCACTGAAGGATGGACTATTGTGCATAATCTGGTTTCATGTTCATGGGCAGTGAATCGAATATTTTGAGGTCACTTTGTGGTCTTCAGGTGGTGATGAAGCTGTGGTGCCCAATGGACATATGTCCGACTGGCTCTTAGAGGGTCTTGGTAAATCTCCGTATTCAAATTCAATCAGTTTAAAGCCTGTTCTCTTAAACATCTCAGATAATTGTCATGCAACTACATCTGAACTACATCTAATCTTCATCTCTATCAGAAGTTTTGGCCTTTACATGAATTTTTGGGAGCATTAAGAGAACAGCTTAACCCGATCATAGTATTTTGTGTGAGTAAAAATGTTAAAGCTACAATCCGTAAGTTTCTGTCCATTGTCTCTTACAATTATGTTGCAATGCTGTCCAAATCTGGCTGTAGTGTCCAGTCCAGTGCCCCATCTGCAACAATCTTTTTGACATTGTCCATGTATGTCTCCCAGGGTCTAAATTTCTAAGAGGAAGTTCTATTGTAGCAACATCTTCTAATATACATATCTTATTCATTAAAATAACTCCTGGATTGTAGCTTTAACTTGAGTAGCCTACTAGATTCTAGCTGCAATAGCCTGTTTGAAGCCACTAGCTGTGACTGTGTCATTAGTTGGCTGTGTTAGTGCTCATGTTTTGTCTTGTTCATTGCAAGTCTGTCTGTTGTAACTTGTAATGCATGTTCTGTTAGTGTTTTTAGCTGAGCTGCAAAGGCATTTGCGAAACATTGTCATCACAACACAAGGCCATGCAATTTCACTCTACTCTATATGAAATAATTTAAATAATAATTTGGTGATTCAAGGTCAAGAAGATAAATTACATTGTCATATAAATTCAAGAACTATTCAATGTAGGAGTAATTTGAAAGCTTTCGCGGCTCAACTACTGTATGCACACCACTAGTTTGCTATTTTTATTTGTTTTTGTTTATTTATTGGATTGGTAGTAACTTCATTGACATTGCATGCTGTTAATACAATTTAAAATCTATACATTCTGAATGTGAGATCTAGCCACTGGCCTCTCAGTGCATGAATTTGCATGATTGTGAGAGATATCAACAAAACGTTTGAAGATACATAATTTCTGAATTGGTCACTCTTCATGATATTGTCTTTAAGCTGCATTTGAATTAACATGTATGTGAACCAAAACAATGTTTGTGCAATGTCAGTTAGTTTTTTCAGATTTATTTTTAAAATATGATGTGGCGTTTATCGAAGTTGTACAAAATCCACATTGATGTTGATGAAAGTTATGGCCTTTAGGTTATGTCACAGGAAGTGCTGTCCCTGAGCAAAAAAGTACAGAGGCAGACATTGCTTTTGGAGTAGGCAACACAGGTGACGGGGTCATTGGCCCTAAGCCACAGGCCCCTGAAAGTAGTGGACCCCTGGACACCAAAGATGTCCCTGTACCTGAAACGATGGCAGCTAAAAGCGTGGGATACATCACTCCCAAAGTGACACTAATCAAGGGAGCGCCAGAATTGTCACCAGAAGAGGCGAGCATCAGAAGCCAACCCGATGTAGACCCTGACAGACCTGGTGTCAAAGCTGTTCCCGTATTGGGAACTGGGGCACAGGAATCTGACGTTGGTCATCCTGGTAAACTGAACCTTGATATGTGTGTGTTCAAGTGTATTTTATGATGGTGTTGTCGTCACATGTGTCAGATACGTAGCACCATTGCATGATTTTCCATGTACTGTACACATATTGGGTACAGTAGGTCCTTTTGTTTGTCTCATGTGTATGTTTACTGATGACACTGATGGACACTTTGGTTTGACTGTCTCACTTAAGGTTATTTCAATGACTAGGATTCAAGACAATCTGCCTGTGGTATGCGCAGTTGGGTTTTCTTTAATTCATTCACCGCTTCATGAAATCAAGGTGTTTATTTGGAATCAGTCTCTATGGGTATGGTTAAGTTGTATTTGAATATTACTTAAATATTGGCAATATCATTCATATTACCTTGATATTTGGTGAAGAGCATCCTTCTACAGATATACTGCAGTACACTATTGAGTGAATCCTAGCCAGTGTTCACTGTAGTATTAATATTAGCTTGTGTCTTTGTATTATTGCAACTCTTGAGTTGCTACTAGACTGCATGCTCTGTTTGGTGTTTTTCAAATTACCACCGCCTATTATGTTGTGTTTTACTAATGTTTCCTGTTGAAACCTGACATCTATAGAACAGGATAAGTAATCAAAACATCCCTAGTTGAATTTGATTCGGGTATTTATTTTCTCATCATTGCTATGAGGTTGGAGTTGAGTATTACATTGGCCTATATTGATTTATTATTCAAATCCAGTATGGCTATTCTGAAATGTCAGCATTAGCCTACTACTCTGATCATATATCAAATATATATATATATATATATATATATATATATATATTTGGTTTGTGTTTATTATAATTTAAAGGACATGTGGTGTTTTTAAATTATGTTGTATATTAGCAATTAATTCATATTGGTTTCGTTGTTTAGTTTAATGTTGTTGGAGAACAGCTTGGTGGAGGAAGAGTTGAGGAAAATAACACATTTCCAAGAAGCACTTAATTGTAATGCCTAATTTATATATCAGAGTATAATGGTGTCGCTTTTTGACAAGAACTGATTTGCCAGCAAGTGATGGAGTATAAATTAAGTTTAAGTTTGCATTTATGACCCTCAGAGAATGTTGGAGTAGAGGGAGCTGCCAGCACCAATGGACAGGGAGCTAAATCAGCCAAACCCGGTAAACACACACTTTACCTTTAAGTCCAGACATAGTGCAGGGATTCGGTGGTTCAGCAGTGGTTTGATGTCATGCTTCTCTTTTTTAAAGGGCAAGAAGAAGTTGGTGGAGGTTTGGGTTGTGTAGTTAACTTGCCATGATGTAACTCCAAATGCAAGGGCAAGAAATAAAAAAAATGGTTGCATCAATGTTGATTAGAATAGAAATTGATCATTCAAAATACTAGAGCGGTGCCTATTGGGAACGATGCAAGTTTGAAATGTATGCACCACCGAGTTATTATTTAGGCCAGCTCCATATATGGAGATCTAGGGGTGATCAGTCCAGAGCCTGGGCAGGGTCTTTTGTGCTGGCTCTGGAACGCATGTGTCAAATTTGAAGTCGGTGGGCCGAACGGTTTTCGAGTTACGTGGATTACAGACGTACATACGTAGACCTTTTAGCCGGTAAAATTAAAGCAAGCAAATCTGATTCAGACAAGATAGAACATCACAGAACAAGTAGGCTACTGTTTTTTTAAATCAGCTTCCTCTTGACTTTGCTATATTTATAGGGAAGAAAACACGGACTGGATCCGTGGATCCGGAAATTCAACAGGAAGTTGAGATTTTTATTAAAAAAACAAAAAAAAACAGTAATGGGCTTTGTGATGTTCTATATTGTGTGAATCATCTTTGTTTGTATTTGTTTATGGGCTAAAATAGTGGCTTTATAGCTCTTTCACCGTACAGTGTAGGTCAATGAATTTTTTTTTAATGATCAATTACTGGACTACACAACCCAAACCTCTATAAATGTTCTTGCCTTTTAAATGTGATAGCCCTTCTATAACAGTAATGCAGTATCACTCTTTTAAATGGAGCTATATCTTCACGATTTCACTGCCATTATAGTGAAGCAAATGCAATGCAACTACTGTACACATCAAGGATGTGTATATAGATGCCCTTATAGAAAACCCTTTACCCAGATCCCAAGTGAGCATTATTGTGATATTCCACTGTGGCCATGAGTATTATTGCTGGAAATCCCACAATACACCATTTAATGTCGATACATTTTCAGGTAATTCCTTGTGTTTCTGAGCTTTGTGGTCAACTTTGAAAATATTGCTAAAGCTAAATTGCCTAAAGTAAGCCATAAAGGGTGGAAACTCAATCATTTAACTATAACGAGACCACCACACAATGGTCAACTTCCATCCTTAAACTGGTTGAGTTAGGTCCATTTATTTTATGTGTGTTCATTTATATTGTGCTATGATGTGTTTGTGTTTTCTTTACTTTGAACACTTGAATAGTATTTGTAATGCATCTTTTTAACTAGACTGTGGACCTTCAGGAGTACCAAATGGGCAATGGGTGAAAATACCCAGACCTGGTAAACTCAGAGTTTAACGTTTTAAATATGGGTGCATCATCAGGATGGCTTTCTACAGCCATGTACTGAGTGATCATCATAACTTCAATGGTCTTAAACAGTATGTGCATGGCATGCTACGATCTAGTTTAGACATTCACTGTATGCTTAGATTATTCTTAACAGGTTCTTTCTTGTATATTTGAATGTGTTTGATTTCCTTGATTTCTTTCAATACTTTCTTTTGGCATGTTTATTAGTGGATGGTTAACCTCTATTTATTCCCCTCTACACAGTAAATTCCTTTTCTTACAGTGTCCTTTGCCTTAGTGCATGACCTATATTACCTTTGGCCTGTTTTCACATCCCTTCATACATTACAGTTTGACTGTACAGTATGTACCACGAATATAATTGTTTAACTCATGTTAATTGTTAATATAAGTAGCCTACAATAATGATTTAAAACAGTGGTTCTCAACAATGTTGTCTTGCCACACAAAGTACACAGATTTCAAATACTTTCTCACTTTCAAATAATTGGAAATACAAATTGTACTTTACTGACTGATGGAAAGGGGCAGAAAATTGGTCATATGATAATATTTTAATACACAGTACAGTACATCATGTTGAGAACTACTGTAGCCATAGGCATAATGAACTACATTTGTGCGATCACTAACTAATGACAAAATGGGGTGGGTAGTTAGTGGTGTCTGAGTGACACGTGGGTAAATTTACACCAGAGAGATTGGGGGGGCTACACAATTGGCTGTGTTTACAAGTGAGAAGCTGTCAGGGGAGGGTGTTTACTTTTTGCAGTGCACTAGTAACGACCTAGAGGTTTGTCTGGTACCTAACTGGGAGGGATAGCGGGTTCCTCCCTACGTGTTATGCCCTCCCAGTGAAACGCTTCACTGTCAGGTGGAAAGAAGGGTCTGCCTGTGATATGTATCCGAGGAGACATACTCCCTCCCTAAGGCCAACAAGTAGGGGTTGGCACTGCAGTTGGCACAGTGACAGCGGGGGAATTGGCAACTACTAAATTGGGGAGAAAAGACTAACAAAAAACTAAAGAAAAATACAGGGTGGGTCAAAATAGATGTTGAAAATGTGCATGAGACTAATTGTCAATGTTTTCTGATCTCTTTGAATATTGCTGTTTAAGGGTATGGTACAGGAGATGGTCTATCAGCTAGCACTAATACCAAAGGTAAACATACATACATGTTCTTGTGTACTTAAGTTCATGTATTTGTAGCCTGGTGTATTGTATGTAATATATTTTGTGATAATTGTGCTGTTAGGTCAGGCCATACTTTAGTAGTTACTCCTCATGTCACTAACTAAGATGGTGCTTTGCTTTTTAATTAGGTTATGGTGCAGGAGCAGGGGTTCCAAATGGATATGGTGGAAAACCAAATGGTGAATATATATCTCAATATTCCATATTCATCAGTGTTTAAAGTTCAGTTGAATGTATTTCAGCCCACTCATCACGATGTGTTGGTTATTTGAGCTATTTAAAAAACAAAATACAAATAACTAATCTTTACATTGATTGTAACTTGTAATTGGTTAGGTTATGGTGCAAGTACAGGTGTAGCAGGATATCAGAATGGAGGGACGAAGCCTTCCCAACCAGGTTGGATAACTAAATACGTTTAAAAAAGTGCTGAAGCTTAATGTGAAATGTATAGCTCACTTTATATACATTAGGTTACATTTGATTATTGTCATCCACATAAACCTTTATGGCTAATAATCAACAATATTCCAAAAATCACATTAAGATTAATACAGATTTATTTTTTTATTTTGTGGACATTTTCCATATAACCTACTAATATTATTACCTGAATGCACATGCTCGTACAATATGTCTATTAATGTTTTGTTTACTCCATAGGTTATGGACCTGGAGCAGGAGGTTATGTGCCTGGATATGGCAACAGATATGGGGCTGGAGCGGGTAAATAATGCTCTGAACAGTGATAAATATGCTCTGAACATGCTCTAAATGTGTCGTTTTAATAGTCTTGATGCCTTGACAAAAAAACAACAAAGCTGATCATCAACCTCAAGTGTTTGCTTTTCACTCTGCAGCCCATGGACATCCATATGGAGGCATGCCTAAACAACACGGTAAGAAATGTTTCCCCACAGTTTCAACCTATGGTTACCTTTCCTATAGCCTGTCCCAGCCAGAGTGATTTCTGGTCTAGACGGGTGGATGCCCATTTCAGACTATAGTTACTATAGGCTAGGGTCTATAGGGTCTATAGGTGCACTATAGTATAGTGCACTTAATACGAAGAGCTAGAGGCAGTCCAGTTCCTCTTCCAAAAATGTTAATAGTTTTCTGATCATTTAATGTTTTTCTCAGGCTATGGACAAGGACAAGGAGCTTACCTTGGGGCTGGATATGGAAATGGAAACCCCTACAGAGGTGGAAACGGTAAGAGTCAGACATTTAGATTTAAACTTTGTGCATTTATTTAGAATTTAGTTATGAATTATTATATATCATATATTTCAACTTGTTTACTATTATTACCCTTGTTGTCAGGCCAAGTTGCCCAGGGTGAGACAGGCAAGCCAAAATCAGGTAAATGTTTAGAAGACATGGATTATCTCATCCCAGTGTTATAAACATTGTGACTGATTGTACTTCATCTTTATGCAGGCTATGGGAATGGCTACAATGCTGGTGTACAGCCCGACTATGCAAGTACGTAGATGTATGGGGGAAAAAGCAGTGGCTATTGGCAAATTGTACCCCCACAAAGCTATTTTAGAATAAATGTAATTGGACAAAGTAATGCTGAATTGATCTGTTTGATTCAACAAAAGTCATTTTTCTGTTCTTCCCAAGGTCTTACCCAAGGTGGACCTGGTGTTGGTGGCAAATCAGGTACATTATCATAGAAGCTTCTTTCAAGCAGGCTAGGAGATGCAGGACTCATGAAGTTCATAAAACGTACAATGTCCAGCACTGTCAATGTCACCATCACCACGTCATGGTGGCCTTCATCATGTGGTTGATGTTTTCACAGGTGAGCTTGGTGCTGGCGGATACGGAGGTGCACCTCTACCAACACATGGCAAATATGGTGAGACTTTGATGCAGTATCAGCAATTTACCTCATGCACTAAATTCTAATTTAGTGCTAATAAATAAGTTGATGCAGTAAGTTGTCCGTCTCTGTTCCCTGGAGTGTGCAGTCCCTTCCTTGGAAGGTTTTTCTCTTTTTTTAATTTATATATAGAGAGAGATTTTTCATAACTTTCTTGACCTGTGTTTTCTTTTACATCACCAGCATAAAGATTTTTCTTGATTTAATTTAAAAGTGCTTCACGCCGTATTTTATAGTTTAAAAAATGAGCTTCTGTGAGTGAGCTCTATGATCTATGAGCTCACAACATTTAACACGTATGTCTTGATCTTGTAGGTAAATGTAGCTATGTTTGGAATGGAAAATAATATGATTAGGGATGCCAGGTTGAAAGTGGTTAATACTAATAATCTCACATGCTGTTTGCTCTACAGCTGCAGCTGGACAGCTTCCTTACAACGGAGCACCGATTGTTTCTGCTGGACTAGATGGTGAGGCCATGTCATTACACCATGTCACTAAATGGTTAAAACAGGGATGAACATGAAGATTTTGGCTGTATTTTCTCTTAGGGCAATCTCTCACTATCTACTGGCTTGAAAACTCTTGCAAGTTACAGTAGAGCACCATTTTATTTGTCTTTGGGTGTACGCAAAGCCTATGTTAATATCATTATAATGATGATAAATATATCATTACTCTGTATTGTCACACAGGAAGCCAGTTTGAGCCTCAGCCTGCTGGCCTTGGTCCTGATGGAAAATCAGGCAGCATGTATGGTGGTACGTAATAGTTTATCTCTAGGATTTGTTTGGTACAATACTGTCTAATACACAGTAAAATATTCAGAACCCTCGCAGGTCTATTTGGTTAAAATTCTACACTCTCAGTTAAAAAATGACACATTTGGATTTTACTGTTTAAGAGGTGGTGGATGGAGTTTGGTGTGTACTGTATGATGAAATGTAACATACAGTATTGTATGTGCTTTTACAGGTCTGGGTGCATTGCCTTATGGTGGACAACCCCTTGGCATGGGCCCAGAGAAATCTCAAACCAAATATGGTGAGCGAATACTCAGTCTATTAGACATAGCATTATGTCACTACACAAATATGGCTCTTTTAAACAGAAAAAAACGACAAGTCAGGAATATCCCAATTATCACAGTGCTGCTTTGCTTTGCTTTGAGTTCTGTCATAATAAAGCTTTAGTCCATTGAAGCAAGTTCGTTTTTGCAAGTTAACATTAGTCTTTCTTTTTGTTTGTTACCATGAATTATTTTGCCCTGACTCAGGCATTGGTGGAATGCCATTTGGTGGCCAACCTCTCTCTATGGGATCTAATGGTGGAGGAAAGTATGGTATGTCCATATATCTATTGTATAATGTCTTTTAGTCTTCCTAGACGACCTAGAGTGTTCCTTGTATAAAGAAAAAGATCTATTAACGTATGTACATTGCATCAGCAGGTTGATAATGACATGCACTGAAATGAAGCCAAAGTAGAATGAGTGTATGCACTCATGCAAACCATGTAATATGGATGAATGTACCGTATGTTTGTTTGTTGCACATACATGTCCAACGATGTTATTCTTTCATGTCCAGGGCATGGTGGAAGCCCCTATGGGCCTGGTGGTGATAGCAAATCACCTGGTAAATCTGGTGCGTATATCGCTAAATGACTATGACCTCATGACCTTTTTTTATTTTATTTTTGGTTTTTGCCTAACTATCAATAAACATTCATTAAGAAAAAGAGAGATAAGGACAAACCTTGAGCTGGTCACTCACTTCATTATCTTAAAGCTGGGCTATTTAGCAATGTTTGACATGTGTAAGAGCTTCATGGTTGATTAGGCTCAAGAATCGTCAAGATGATCCATTTACTGTCTGGATAATATTGATTGAAGTGTAGAATTATATAAAATTCAAGTGACTTGCTCTGTTATTTACTTAGCTAAATTGAAAAACATACAATAAAAAAAAGTGTTGAAAGATCCTGAAGAGATACTGTATATACAGTGTATCTTTTAATATGGCTGGCTTCAGTGGGATACATAACCACACCCATGGCTGTGTTATTAATTATTAGCATTAGAAATGTAATTACTATATTGAGCATAACGGTGAATGGATGTTAATTCAATCTACTTGCAGGTGGCCATGGAACTGGATCGGAACCTGCACCTGGAAAATATGGTGAGTTTGATCAAGAAAGGTACACACTTTCACTTTCTACCTCCTCTATGATGATTTCCTGTTGTTGTCTTAACTTGGCTATATAGAAGTGTATATTTGTATGTCTCTAAATGTTATGATGAATTGAACATGGTGGACCCTATTGTAAACAAGTGTAATGCTTTATGGTGTCGTCCACAGTTAACAGTTTTGTATTGAGTTGTGCTTGAAATGTACTGTAATTCTCCAGTGTGTTAATAAATACTTCAATCAATCAATCAATCAATCAACAGAATGAGTTTGCATGAAAGCGGTGAATCAACCCACAGTTACAAGTAACAAACAATGAAACCCACAAATCAGATCGTAGTAAATTCTCATTACTCCAGTCAAAAATCTTATCAAGTTATTTGGATATTTTGGATATTGGACCAAAAACATTAGTTTTGGTATCGGCATTCAATCAATGACATGTCTTCACAGGCTATGGCACACTCCCCGGCTATGGTGGGCAACCTCTTACTGTTGGCAACCATGGAAAAGCAGCGGGAAAATATGGTGAATACAATAGTAGACTCTGTCTTTCTCTGTCTGTATTAAGTGCTACATTGTATTATTTAATGATCATGACTATAACCTTTCATCCTCTACCACCTCTCCCATAGGTTATGGAGGATCACCTTATGAAGCTCAACCCCTTGGACTTGGCCATGATAAATCTGCAGGAAACTATGGTAAACACAACATGTACTGCATGTGGTTAGAGTCACTCCAGCATGGCAAAATTATGGTGAAATTGGTGACCTGCCGAAATATGTGACCATTCTAGTGTAGTGGTTAGAGCATAATGCATGGGGGCGGCGGTGGCTCAGGGGTAGAGTGCCTGGATGGGAACCGCAAGGTTGCCAGTTCGAACCCGGGCTCCCCCAGAGTTACTGTCGAAGTGTCCTTGAGCAAGACACTGAACCCCTAATTGCTCCCGATGTGCTAGTTGGTGCCTTGCATGGTTTCCGCTGCCATCGGTGTATGAATGGGTGAATGTAATGCACAATCTATGTAAAGCGCCTTGGATAAAGGCGCTATATAAATGCACCATTTACCATTTACCATTTACATTCGGACACTGACATCGTGTAGTCTACACGATTGTCACATATTTCAGCAGTTCACCAATTTCACCGTAACACCACCATGCTGGAGTGACCGAGTGTGAGTGAGTGGCAGAGATTTGGGGTATTGGAATTTGGGTTATAAAAAGGTTACCCAATGCGTCCCTGCTTGGCACTCAGCATCAAGGGTTGGATTGGGGGTAAGTCTCTGCATACTAAACTATACTGTACTTGTACTTTGTCACATTTTGTACCTTGTAGTTGCTCTGTGTAAGAACATCAGGGACGACATTCCTTGCTGTGTGTTTTGTTTGCATACTACACAGCATAGTGTATCCTGCTGTTCTTTATTTTGGGTAGTCCATGCCTACAGTAAATACTGTAGGTAGTGGAATGCTGACATACTGTATACTGTATGCTTGCAGTACAGTATGCCATTTTCATTGTTTGTTTTGTTTGTTTCCCCAGGTCTGGGGGGAATGCCATATGAGCCTGAACCTCCCTATTCACCAGAAACCCTTAGCCTTGGCGGAGAGGCTAAGTCTGCAGGGAAATATGGTGCTTATTTCATTTGCTGTCACTTTCATTCTCATATTGTTCAAAAAGTTAAATATGGAGATACAAGGCTTCTGCCCGAGAGCAATGATATTTAGGTCCTCATTAAGTCTTCAAACTGGCATCTGGTGCTTATTTTACAGCCTTGTCTTGTTTTTTTCTTCACTTTAGGTAACCCAGGAGCTTATGAGTCACAACCCCTTGGCTCTATCACTGGGGAAATACCTGCAGGCCAATATGGTAATAAGTCTGTATATCTATAACATCAGTTTTAGACTAACAGTTCTCTGTTAGTATTGTATACACAAGGCAGATTTACTGGACAATACAGCATGTCAGCATCATGTCCTTACTTCACAGTATTGACATGCAGCGTTGCAACATTCTCTAATTCAATGTCACATTTGTTTTGTCTTTTACATTTCCATCTCTTTTCCTCCTCAGAGTTAGCAGGTCTGTCCTATGACCCTCTACCTCTTGAGCCAGAGACAGCTGTAAAATCATATGGTGCGTGCCGTGTGCCCTGTCAAACATGTAGAGTCCACATAATCAATTAATTTACTGCACAAACCCACACCTGTATTTCCCATTCAAAGTTGTATTTCTGGTCTCTTAGCAGAAGTCCCAAATCCTGCCACTGCAGTGGAAGGCGATAATTATGGTTCGTATCTGCCTGAGCATATTTATCCTGTGTTAAAATAGCATACTTTCAGGCATTTTTGTGTTTTTGCTACAGTACATTTGGTTTATGTTGTTTTCCAGATAATGGTGGTTACATAAACGGACACGTGCAGCCTGAAGGTAACAGGAACACCAGTTCCACATTTAATTTTAATTATGTGCATGATGCAATATATCCAGTATAGATATACCGTAGTCTATGTTGGATCCTGCATTCAGTTCATGTGTTCTGCATCTCTTGCCGCCAGTCACACTCACACACACTTTAATCCACTTGTACGTTCCAGAGTTAGGTTTACCACAGATTTTAATATTGCACATGGCAATAATGAAGCTGCAAAAGCTTACAATGGCAACCGTCCTCCTCTGTCTCTGTCCTGCCTGCATAATGTCCATATACTTCCCCTATCTTTTCTTTCCTTCCTGTAGTCGTTGCCTTTCCAGCTCCCACGCTCAGCCCGTCTCTGGCCTTCCCTTCCCATGTGCCCGTGGTGCCCTCTTTCCCTCCTGATGTGGGCCCTGTAGCAGGTCTAGAGGACTTGCCCGAGGCTTTCGCCACTGCCAGCCTCTCCCTGGCGCCGGAACCTGCCGCGCAAACACAAGCCTCGCTTTTGCTGCCCGAGCAGCCCGACAGCTTCCTGCCACAGCAGCCGCAGCACCTGCCAGAACCACAGCACCCGCAGCATCATCCGCACGAATCACCACGGCAGATACACATTCAGCAGCACCTCAAGCTGCACTTTCACCCGCACAGCAAGTCGTGGAGAGGTAAAGGCGTAGATCTGAGGCAAAGACAAATCAGATTAGGAGGTAGTTCTAGAGGCGGGAATGGGGACACACAAAGTAAAGTATCGGTATGCTGACAATGCAGCAATAACGTTTATAAATTGTATGCATGCATAACGAAGCTTAATTCAGTGTGCGGACAGTTTTTTCTGTTTGGATTAGGGGTTTTGTCCTGCACCTGTACCCGATTATGGGATGCATGTACAGTACACCATTACAGTACAGATTACACCAATATACAATATATTTTACATTAAGTTGATTTAGTTTGGGCTGGAATGGGTCGACTAATTAAAAACTGTATTTACCACCACGTCTTCTCGCAAATTATAATAATTAGTTTGGCAAGGTCATAAGAAGATAGATATAATTTAGATATAACAGAGTCTTCACAAAGAGCCCAGTGACCATAGAAGTGGGTTTGTTAAGAATGTAACTAAAGATAATATGATACAAATTCATACTGAACCTATTTAAACACCTGCTAGCTTCAACCTTATTGCTAGCTATTTAGGCTTACTATGCTGACAAGTAATTACATACCACTGTAAGCGAGGTGATTTTTAGTTTGTTTTGTGCACTAAATTGTTCATATTTGTTGGAACTGGATGTGAGCTTGCTTCATGTGTAGCTTAATCAATGCAAGTAACACAGGACTGTTTCCATTATAGAATATGCCTACATTTTTTATCTTGAATGCTGATCAAAGAGTGTGGTGTACTGGTGTATGTTTGATACATTTTATTTATTGCAGGAGGAAAAGACGGCAAATATGATTTGAGTGGCTTCCTTGGAAACGGTGGTTACCAAGGTAAGAACAGGCTGGTTCACAAATTATATTTATCATTTTCATTGTGGTATAACAGATATATTCAACCGTCTTTCTCAACCTGAATATATTATCTTTTTTCATATACTGTAGGTTGATTCTGTTGACGGTGGCCAGTGAGCGGATTCATCTTAAACTATATTTTTTTTCTCACTTTTCTGTTGTATATTATTATTTCTAATTTAGTATTTTGAATTTCTCCTGTAGTTGTTGTATTTCTGACAGTCTTTTCTTCGGTCTTCAATGACCCAAACATTTCCTACAGCTGTTTTTGTTAACGTGTGTGTGTGTGTGTGTGTGTGTGTGTGTGTGTGTGTGTCAGTGTATACCGGTAATTGTTTTTGCATCAGATTTTTTATTATTGTAGCTTGTAGATTGGCTTAATTCGCAGTTACACATAAAACAAAGTTAAACAGGTACATATAGATCGAAAATTTACCCCCCCACCACCCCTCTGTTTGTTTTACCTCTTTCTTCTGTACTTACTGGTCACAGTTCATGGAAAGGACTGTTTTAGAGATTGTCGTCTGAAGAAGGGAAAAATGTCTTCAAAAGTTAAAATGCAGTTAAAAGGCTTTAAGGACATAAGATGAAAGTCTTATAGACCGAAACGTTGTGATTTCCCATTAAAGCCTTTTAACTGCATTTGAAGACTGCATGGGAGTTTTTTCCTTTTTCAGTGCGTCGGGCCCTCGCTTGGCATTCTCCTACCGCATCTGTCGCCTTTAGGTGTGCAAGAGACTTGCTTTTTAGAGATTGTCGTCTGCAAATCTACAATGCGTTGATTGAATCAGTCAGTTTGCCTCATATTGTCCAGTCAACATGGTTTTGTAATCTCAAATTCAGTCTAATTTATTTTGCATGGGAAATAATGTATTTTTTTTACTACCTGTGGCAAGTGCCTGTCAATTTTTAGACAGTTTTTGAATTAATAAAACCATATGGGGAATCTTACCACTGTCAAATGTTTTTTGTTTTGTCTTTTTTTTTCTTTCTTTCTTTAATATGCCATGCTGACATGATAATGGGTATGCATGGTAATAAATATTTATAATGAAAACATGAAATGTGACCAGATTTTTTTGGTGCTTCACTATTCATCTCTTCTGTTCACCATTCACCTGATTTCTGTAAACTAATTTAGGTAATAAGATTATGCTGACCGCACCACAGATATAGTAATGCTTGAGCAACATACATGTGTAGTTTGTGTACCATCTTCTAGAATAACCACATAAGGGAAATACTGTAGGAATGTGTATGTGTAACTTAGTGGCCAGGACAGTGAAGTTGTGGCAGCACGGCACAGTGCTTTCTTGTGAGGATTACCCCAGCTTTATCCCTAGGAATAACAGGCTGTCTGCTTATTGGCTCAAGAGGAAGCATGCCACTCAGGCCAGCTCAACAGGTCGCCAGCTTGGATCGGCACCTGTCCCAGTGATGGTTTTCACAAGCCGGGAGTGTGTTGCTATTCTTCATTACATTCCTGAGTGGGGCCACTAATGATGATGCAAACAGAAGTGTCAACTGATGAACTGTAGTCTTCAGAATACATTGGGCTGGAGAAGTTGCTATGGGTGCTTTTAAAGGACCACGGCTGCTAGTTTTGGAAAAGACACCTTCACACCTCCAGTTCAACCGATATGTTCTAACGGGTTATCGGCCGATCTCCAATGCCGACGAGTGCCTCAAAAGCCTCTTCTATATGCACAATGAGCTGGGGAACATTTACACACATGGTAAGTGCATCAATTTACTTTGCATTGCCTGTACTTCAACTGCTATCGTTTGCCTTGGGAGTCAATTCTCACTACATTTTTTTTTTAATACTGTTTTTATTAGGCATTTTTTGTCAGAATATATGATATCAGAATATTATCGACAATGATATACTTCAAATATTAAATATTCGTGAATGCATTTCAATTCGCCTGGTTAATATTAAATGTGTGCACTGTGCATTCCAACAGACTCTTTTAAAGTAGGCTACATGTCACAATACCGAAGGATTATGGCCAAGACATGCTGCAATGGACAGTTAAAATGAAGAATCTCGAATAATACCAAATTAAAAAAAATAAACGGTAATGTGGAGTTGCATGCAAAGCAGGTGACATGATGCCCTACTCTCACTTGATAGTTTACAAGCATAAGGCTGCATAAAGAGACTAAGGATGTGGAGGATTAACTGTAATCTGCCACGGGAATCCCTGTCCTGGAAATATCCCACTGTTAACTGGATCTTAAAGGGATGTGCAGGTGACTGGCACGTTTCAAGAGTAAGAGTAAATTGCTGATCCATCTTCTTCAGCAACAGCTGTGAGAGACGAGGCACATGACATTGAACAGAAGAGCAGTAGGCCTAGAAAAGTGAGCTGAATTGGAAAGGATGTGTTATGAAGTATTTGCCAGTCGCTTCTAATTGAACCAAGACTGCCAAAGTTGGTGATTTTGGAACATTAATTGTACATGAACTGCTATGTGTACACCCTTGAACTTGAAAAGGCATTCTCTGTCCTCTCTATCCTATAAATCTATTAAGACTGACAATCTTACTGGGGAAGAACTGGATATTAATTACAGAGTTGGTTCCAGTACAACCACTAGGCCTTCAGGATGTGATAAAAATGTATTAGGTAATTAATCAGATGTCAATTTCTGCATCATTTCAGAATAAGCTGATTCTGGATTAATGTTTTCTTAAGGACTTTAACCACATGATTCTTAGCACCCCTATTCTGGGCATAATAGGCAAACATTACATGGGGGATCACATACTAGTGAACTTGTCGATCAGCTACTCAGGGATACTCAAATAGATTTACCTGTGGGCCACATTACAAAAATGGCAAGGGGCCAGGGGCCAGTAGATAAAATTACGACATTAATGATACTTGATAACTTCTCTCTTTCAATTGCTTTATTTTCGCAAAATGTATCAAAGTACAATGTGCATGCACACAATATGTAAATAAATAAATGTGTTACATTTTCTTGCATAAACACAAAGAGCTGTTTCCATAACATGAGTAGCTCTTTGCCTGCCTGCCTGCCTGCCTGCCTGCCTGCCTGCCTGTCTGTCTGTCTGTCCATGAGTAGTTATTTGTCTGTCTGTCAATGAGTAGCTGTCTTACTGTCTGCCTGTCTATGAGTAGCTGTCTGCCTGCCTGTCTATGAGTAGCTGTCTGTCTGCCTGCCTGTCCAATTGTCCATGAGTAGCTGTCTGTCTGCCTGTCTGAGTAGCTGTCTGCCTGCCTGCCTAATTGTCCATGAGTAGCTGTCTGTCTGCCTGTCTATGAGTAGCTGTCTGCCTGCCTAATTGTCCATGAGTAGCTGTCTGTCTGCCTGTCTATGAGTAGCTGTCTGCCTTCCTGCCTGTCCAATTGTCCATGAGTAGCTGTCTGTCTATGAGTAGCTGTCTGCCTGCCTGCCCAATTGTCTATGAGTAGCTGTCTGTCTGTCTATGAGTAGCTGTCTGCCTTCCTGCCTGTCCAATTGTCCATGAGTAGCTGTCTGCCTTCCTGCCTGTCCAATTGTCCATGAGTAGCTGTCTGCCTGCCTGTCCAATTGTCCATGAGTAGCTGTCTGTCTGCCTGTCTATGAGTAGCTGTCTGTCTGACTGCCTGCCTGTCCAATTCTCCATGAGTAGCTGTCTGTCTGTCTGCCTGTCTATGAGTAGCTGTCTGCCTGCCTGCCAGCCAGCAAGTTGGTTAACAGAAAATAAATTGTTATGGCTGAGTAAAATAAAATACAATAAACACAATTTGCCTGAAAATAGATTACCCAGCTATGACCTTTTTCATGAAAAAAAATGAGTAGTGATATGGCTGACTGAGTAAAATAAAACAATCTACCTGAAAATAGATAGCTATAAGTGAAGAGCAATTTCCGCAATTTCCATTTCCGCAATTTCCGCAATTTCCATTTCCGCAATTTCCGCAATTTCCATTTCCACCATTTCTGCAATTTCCGCAATTACCATTTCCACAATTTCCGCAATTTCCATTTCCGCATTTCCGCAATTTCCGCAATTTCCATTTGCACCATTTCCGCAATTACAATTTCCGCAATTTCCATTTCCGCAATTTCCATTTCCAACTATTAATGGCAGCTGGGTTTCATCATTCAAATAAAATAGAATTCTGTCCGTTTAGCTATAAAATTATGTCAGGGAATAGGGATACACAGTATATGTCTTTCATTTGCATTGCATCTCCCCCCCCCCCCCCCAAGCTTTTATTTTCGTTCGAGTAATAGTACAACTTATTACTTATAATAATGTAATTAAAGATAACTTCATTCAGATTTTTTTATTTTTATTTCATTTTCCAGATTTTTTTTTCTTCTTTTTTTTAGATTTTCATTGGTGGGCCAATGGTCCCGCGGGCCTGATGTGGCCCGCGGGCCACAGGTTGAGTATCACTGAGCTACTGGACATACAACAGAGTAGGCCTATATAGGTTTAAGGTGGTAATACTTTTTCGTCCTTTCCAGGAATTCCATTCTTCCTTTTCCTGGTGTTGCTGCCTTTCAGCATCCCCTGGTCAGATGTGGAGAGCTACTGGATCTGTGTGGTACACTACCTGGCCTGCCTTGCCCCCACTGTGGGTTCAGTCCTCTACCATATCTTCATGAACCACGAGGGCGGAGAACATGTCTACGACAACCTGCTCTCTCTGGATATGTTTGGGGTTTGCCTGGTCAACACCCTTGGTAGGTGCACCAACCGTGATGGAGCCTCAAAATGCCCATGTAATTTGTACTGCCTCGATCAGATCCATTTATGCTTTGGAGCTCCATCATCCTTCCATGCAGTCAATTCGAGGGTCAGCCATCTGTTAGTGCTCCATCAATCAATATTCTGACATAGTCGCAGTATCCCCGCCCACACGTGTGACCTCATCTTCTCTTCTGTCCCCAGGCGCACTTCCCATCATCTACATCACCCTTCTCTGCTACCCAGAGGTGCAGCAGGCAGCCTTGATTGCCTACATCCTGGTGTCCGCCTATGGCATCTACTGTGCCACCACGGCCCACACCAACATCCTGCGTCTGCAAGCCTTTCTCTGGCAGGCCTTGTTCCGCTTCAGCCTCTTCATGTTCCGTGTGTACGGCAGCGGTGTGGGCAGCCCAAACTCTTTGCGGCTCTTCATCATCATGGACTCGCTGGCTGTGGTCGGGGGACTGGTGAACATCATCCAGATACCCGAACGCTTCAGCCCGGGCAAATTCGACAACTGGGGCAACAGCCACCAGATAATGCATGTGATGGTCACCTGCTCCATCATCTACCTGCACTGGGGCACCCTGGAGGATTTAGCCTGGATTAAAACCTACCAGTGTCCAGTTGATAGCTCATAGGCGCAAGCAGACTTGGCACACTTCCAAGGCTATGAGTAATGTCATCAAGAATTTAGCATTTGTTTAGCCATTCAGAGGTTTTACTGTAGCCTACATCTCCCAAAATGCCTTGCAAGAGTAGTCTCTGTAGTTGAATCCGTTTTAGCGTTACATTATGAATACAGGTGTGTTTATCGATAAATGTGACACAAAATGAAAGGTATGCAAGGTGGTTTCGTAAAGAAATTTGGGCACTGCCAGCTTTTTCGAGAAAAGGGGTTCATGCTAAAACTCGGATTCATCTACATACAGTATTTTCAGCATGCAGGCTGTGATTTGACTGTATATGCACTTTAGTCCTAGCTGCTGACACTGAGATTGTATTATGGTGAATGGTCTCCGTTCTTGGGGAAATGAATCAAATTTGGCGTTCTTTTCCCAGGGAAGGATAAAGTGGTGTTACAGTGTTAACTGTGCAACTCATCACTATGCTATATGAACCTAAACATCCTGAGCACACTTGATTCTTAGTTTGTTAAAACGCAGTCGCTTGCCTATAACCAAAATAGCTGTTTTTAATATACAAATATTTATTTATTTAATAAATGATATATTTTCTATATTTTCCCTCAGTTACATTTTATTTGTGTGGAAGGAGTGTTTGCTCAGGTGACAGAGTGATATAACACTACATAAGTGTGTATGCTTCAACTGTTTAATTGCAAGAAGAGATATTGTATGTACATTTGAAAACTGCACCACAGAAATTAAACCCATGTGTTTTCCATACTGCTCTATTAATAGTATATATTGTAATTCCAAAGTTTCCAAATCATTAATTGGCAACAAAAACTTCCTTACTTTCCTTGGCATTCACATGAACTGCTCATCTTTTAGGCTTTAGCATTTCAAAGTTCAAACACTGCGACTTTCAAACTGCAACCAATGCATCAAAAGTAATTAAGGACTGTCGTGTGCAATTAGTTCGCTTCGAAAGAGGTTAGCAAAGTAACATGTTGTAAAACTGGAACACAGTCCCATGGTGTTCTGAACATATTCAGTCTGTTCAGTCCTCCTCTAGTGGTAACATTTCACTGCTTTCCATTATTTTCCAGCTTCCCTGGTCTCTGGTTCATTTCAGTGGATTAGTCGTCGTCTGAGCTGCTGTCATCCTCATCCTCTGATAGGTCAGCAATAGGGAACCGCAAGAGGGCTGCCACACCACTCAGCTGAGTCAGCTCTGAGGAAATTGACATGAATACATCAATACTTGGTTGTACAGCGTCACTCAGTTTTGAATGTCATCAATGCATTGAAAGGGACAAAATCACGTTTAATCTACTAGATCCCAGTAGGCTGCATTCTGTGTGGTTGATCACGGCTACCAGCGACAATGCGCATTGTCAACTGACTACGTGGCCAATTAAAACGTATGAGGTTAGGGGACTTATGTGGCCGGTTAAGACTGAGGTTAGATTTAGTGTTAGGGTTTGTAATGTCAGACAATGCGTGCCGCTGCTGTCAAAACTATAGCCGTAATCAACGCAGAATGCAGCCTACTGAATTTCTCCAAAACGTCACAATAACGTTTCATGCTGAAGACGGTTGCGGTAGGTCAGTCGACGGGTCTACTGGAGCATTGAATCCCACAAAATCCTAACATAGAGATATATAACATATATAACAGATCCTAACATATCTAGAATGTTATCAGTGACCAAAACGTTGTCTCTCCATAAATAAATGTGCTCCTGTTTGGCAGTGTGCAAGCCGGCGTATTATTTTATTATTGATGTGCACTTGTTTGCCTCGCACCTGGTCTTAAGCTTTGCGAAGGTTTTTCTCAACAGACTATATAAAATCTAAAAGCCCAAACTATTACTATAATATAACATTCAATGAAATATTCTGCAGTGTAGATTACTTACGTTCGCCAGACACATGAAGGCTTGAAAACATTCTGTTTAAAAAGAAAATAAAGAAACAAAAAACATTGAATTATTGCCTGAGCATAAGTAGAGTCTGACATTAGACAGTGTTTGGTTTTTAGCGGTCACTGGTACCTGACATTGCCAGCATTGTCTTTCACGCTGTCCACTAGCCGCACATACCGACTCCTAGTAGCGATATCTTGATGCCTAGATGTGTGCACACAGGACAGGAAATTAACTCACTTAGTCTCACTTAGTCTACGCAACCCAGAAGAGCGTCACCTTTTCAACAATGTCATCTCTATGCCACCGTTATGCAACATCAATAACTATTTGTTTCTGTAGCACTGCTTGTGTTACAGCAATACATTTACTGTAGTAATGCTAGTGAGCTGTTGGCTACACATGGGTAGGGTATTGCTGCGTCAACATTCAGTTGCCACCAACTTCTGTGCCATAACAAACAACAGTGCAGTGAGGCAACCATGTTCAAAGTCAACATCTGCTATAAAAAATGAATAGACTTTGGTTTCTCAAGTTGATTGCAATCTGAATGCAGATTAATCTGTCTAACTAAAAAGCAGCTGTCTCACAGGATCACAACTCTTAGCACGTACCTGAAAAGCTTATCGCTTATCAGCAGGGTGTCGATAGCCAGTGCCTCAGCAGCTTTTTCCACATGAGCCACCCTATCACGGCACACAACAACAAAGTTTTCAGATTAGACTGTTTGGGCATGAGGAAACTGTAGGTAACGGCTTCTTTAAAAGCCCACTTCATCCGTTTTGCAACCAGATCTTATTTTAATTATGTTTCTTTCCCGGGGTTCTTATGTGGGTAATTTGTGTTTTTAAATATTTAAGTGTTCACTGGGCTCACTTCCTTCCTACAACATGTAGTCCAGGAAGGAAGTGAGCGAAAGGGCCTTTCTGTGTGGAGTTTGTATGTTCTCCCCGTATCCCCTAGGGTAGGTACCCTCACAAAAAACATGCAGTAATCCTTCCACACGCTACGTCCAACCAGGGAAACTCCCCCCTGTCAGGTGTAAAGGAGCAACTTAGGCATGAAGGAAGCATGAGTTCAAGTCCGTTGCTCTCCCCTTGTCCCCCATATATGGGGACTAGGTTGGTGGAGGGTGTGTAGAGCCCAGGATCACATTAGATGATTGACACAGGGGTGAAAAATGGGTTACAAAATCGTGGGATAAAAAATATATTTTAAAAAAAGAATTAAAAAAAAGATCTGGTTGCAAAAGGGGTTAAGTGGCCCTTTAATGTTAGGGCCCTTCCCGCCATAGACATATGCTTCCCTCACCCATAGAAAGCTCTGTCAGGCTCATGTTGGAGCATCTTGTAGAAGTCCTCCAGGGCTTTCACCTCTCCTGCTGCCTAAAGGTTACACAGACACAGGAGCATTTAGCATCCAATCTAACTTGTAAATGTAACATTGTTGTAGTGTCTTCAGACTGTGTACTATATAGATAAATAAGAAAATAGAAAAATAAGTAGCAGAATACAGACCTTGGTGTCAGAAAGCCTACTGGTGACAGTGGGATCGGAGAGGATTTCTGCAAAACAGAGGTTCTTATTAAGTGTTTGAGCCATTGATGGGAGTTTGTAGTTTTTGTTCTCAGTATGCCACACCTCCTACCTTTGAGGGAGTACTTGTGACCTGATGAGGAGTGGACCAGTATGAATTTGGGCCGGTGCTCGAGCAGGAGCTTGTTGTCCTGCCTAACCGCCTCCCTGAAGAGGTAGGCTATGAACTGGTCCTTGACAAATCCCGGGCTGGCCACCAGGATGCACTTGACCACTGGAGGAAAGGAAAGGAACAGACTAAGGTCTTTGTTGTGCTATGAAACGCTCACCAAAAATAGCCTTTCAACAAGCTCACAAGTGTGTGTGTGTGTGTGTGTGTGTGTGTGTGTGTGTGTGTGTGTGTGTGTGTGTGTGTGTGTGTGTGTGTGTGTGTGTGTGTGTGTGTGTGTGTGTGTGTGTGTCTATACACGCCTGCACAATAACCTCACCATCAAAATTTATGTGACGGAGAATTGCCTGCATCACTGCCTCATAGAACCTCTCCAAAGCCTAACACAGAAACACAGGAAACATTTTCACATCAACTCGTCCATACACAAATAATACAACCTGTAATTCCCTTGTACAAAGAGTGCACTTGTGTATAATGCTTTCGAATAATGGCATTGGCAATCCAATACGTAATAAATTACATTTGTCTACATTGGTCTCGCAACATCAGACAGACTCAGGCCCAGGCGAACCAGCTGAGGTTGATCACGCTCCGGCTTGTATCTATGTAGCTTGTGAGGTCCATGGATCTCCCCGCTTGATCCACAGCCATCTTGACGCCTTTTCTGACTCTTAAATGTGTTAACTAGTAGGAGGAGCGGGGAACTGCTTTTAATACAGTGCCCAGCAAGCAGTTATGGGTTACATTTATTGCTCAAGGACACTTTTCCATATGGACTGGGTGGAACAAAGGTCACCGCCACACTGGCGGCCTTCTGATTACCAGACGACTGCCACTCTAGTCTCTACCCACTCAGCTACGGCTGCTTAACTACAATATATCACATTGACGTTTCAATCACTGGTTCTCAACAACACGGTACAAAACCCAGCAGCCATCTGAGCTGACCCACCTTCTCATGCTGAGTGCAGCTGCCCCTCCTCTTGCGAGGAATAGTCACTTCCACCTTTGCACGGAGCAGGGTCATGGCAGGAGTCACCAGCACCAGGTTAGCAAGACCCTCTTGCATCACCACCGCTGCCACATCTGCCTTCTGGGTGGCATCACATGCCTGCTCTGGATGCAAGATACACAGTCAAATACTGTAAACGCTACAAATTGAGTTTACATTTAGATTTTTGTGTATGAGGATACACATAGCCTTTGAGTTGCTGTACTCTACATGAAGCCATGTTTTTCAGGTCACACAAGTCTAAAATTTTAAGAAGTGGAAAAAGGAACACACACTATTGCTTACCAATCCTATCAAGCACAACGCTGTCCCAGATCTTTTTGGCAAGGGTGAACTTCCTGTTGAGCTCAAGCTCAATGGTGTGGTAGGCTCCCATCTAAAGCACAGAGTAGAACACTGTCACTCAAAGGTCAAATGGCAGATGCCATGTCCACAATAATTAAATAAGTATAAGAAACCATGGCATTGAACAAAGCTTCATTTTTGACAATTTGACCATTTCTGGCTATAATGACATGCCCTAAGTTGTTAATTCCAGACCTTGACATATTGGTTCTCTTCTAGGTTTGTGCCCTTCACCCTCAGTTGGCAGGCTTGGGAATCAAAGTCGATAGTCTCCACACACACAGTCAGGGTAGTCCTCACCCTGGAGCTGCCCGTACTACCGGTAGATGACTCTGTCGTTACTTTCCTGAAGGGATAAGGGACAGAATGGGATAAGGGTTAGGGAAGGAAGGAGTGTATTGGGCTCAAATGTCCAGGACTGGGGAATTTGGTGATGATGATGATGATGGCTGAAGTAGTTACCTGATAGTGGAGGCCCTGAGACTGTCACCAACTTGGAGAAGGTTGTAGGTATGCCACATGTCCTCCGCCTCGTCCGGTATCAAAGTCACCTGACTGGAGATGATGTTAGGTACATGTCAGCGTGACAAATAGTCAGTTATAATAATAACAACCAATTTGTGTTCATTGTATCACGAGACTTTGAATGGGTGGTAGGTACTAAGCAAGCGTAAACATTATAAAAGTGTATATGGACACCTTTTGGACAGTATGTATATGTGGATTGTGGTGCACTGTCTAAAATGACCCATACATGTCCATTTGGTTCGATTCTTTGGAGTTGCATTTATTTTATTTAACACTGCAGTACTCCGAGTCTGAACGACTCGCATACTGTGATGAGCTCATGTTCTACATGGCCCATTCATTATTAAGGGAGTGTAGACCTATGTGTTGGAGTTTGGAAGCGCTTGTCGAAGTCACTGAATGGCCCTGTGTACCACCTTTCGAATTTGCACATAATGAATTGCATTTTTATAGCGCTTTTCCAAGTGCTCAAAGCGCTTTACAATGGTTAATTCATTCATACATAATGCAGGAGGCAGCAGCACGACCCGTTAATAAAAACGAGTGCTTCCAAACTCCAACACTTAGAAAAAGAATCACCTGCACAGAATTTCTTGACAGAAAGTAGCTCACAACATGGCAGATTGAAAGAGGATAATTCAAGCTTTGCCTAGAGCTGCAATGTTGGTGAGTTTAACGTTGTTTCATACAAGCAGATCGCAAAAGCAAATTGGATGAATGGGGAGTCAATGGAGGGTATTGCAACTCTAGATTCATCCCATTATAAAACAATATAGAGTTGCAGATTGCGGCTAGCCCGAACCATAACCCTGAGGGAACCAATATACCGATACGGCTGAGGAACCATCACCATTTCACAGAGCTCTACTGTACGTATTTATAAACCTTGTTAAGACTTGTATGCTCTGCACGATGATCCCAATTTATAGGATATCGAACACTTATAGTTGTGTAGATTTGGACGTCTTCCTATTTCTAAGTTACCATATGGAAATCCATCACTGCTGGAGACGGAGTGACACACATGTCATGTGCATCTGGTAGAGAAAAACAACGTGCAAGTCACAACAACATAGATTAGCTAGCTGGCTAACGTTAGCAACTCACCCGGCATTGTCTTTCTCGATGTCTTTATGAACCAACTTCATGGTTGTATTGTTGCGGTATTTAGACTATGGTGTTATTTGTGTATATTCGATGATTTGTGTGAATTCCATGTTTACTACTGTTCTTAAACTTATTAAGAATTAATCACTCGGCTCCGGTTCGCTTGTTCCCTTGAACCGTGCGTCATTGCGTCTTGATGATGACATCAGCGTCAGTGCGTCACGCGTCATGACATTGCGCCATACCAAAACGTCGCTTCATGTTGCGTTCACACGGGCAGACGCAACGACGCAGTGTACCATTCATTGTCAATGTCAACAGAAGCCAGCGACATGACGACGATGCAATGATGCATGAAGCTGCTCCAAATGATACTCCCATTCGTCTTTGCGCCTACCTACGCAGCAGAAATATATTTATATTTCGCTTTAAATGTGAACACTTTCTGAACGACTTGTGTTGCTAAATACAGTCTAAAAATGTTTATGAATCACTGTCTCACTCACGAGTCACTGTCTAGGGCAGGCCCTAGTGGTAATATAAAATGTAATCTGTAACATATGGATTAATTGTAAACCCTGAATAATTTTAATACAGTTTATTTAAAAGGCGTAATAAATTAGCCTTTAAAGGTATAACTCTTGGGTAAAGCTGGAATTCTGGTGTGATTATTATATTATAATGTCGTATATTGTTTGTAGTACGGATATGTAAGAATTAGAAATGATGAATTATGACTCATCATGAGTATATTTTTTAAATAGTAAATTAAGAACACATTTAATGGGACTGTGAAAATCAATCAATCAAAAGGCAGGGATGCATTGAATGACTTGCAGGGGTCCCTGGGCCTCACTCTCACAGTAACTAACTAACTATATATACACTTCTATGAAAACCAGGAAATCATCATATAAAGAAAGTAAAAGGGGGGGGGGGGGTCGCAGCCGTCCGTAGCCTTTTCTTAATGGCTGATGGTAGGACGTTGTAGTGGCATAGGAGCGAAATTAATTTAATCCCAATGGTTTGATGAACTCCCTCTGGTTTTGGCCTGGACACTGGCTCTGTTGGCTTGGATAATCCATCGACTGACAAACTGACTTTCTTGAATTATTCAAAGGATTCAAACAGGTTTATTGCAAGTAGGCTACAAGTACAGTTGCAATCTTTGATATCATATAATATATAACTTATTGTGGCAACAATATAATCAAGATACCACAAAGTAAGTAAATAGAACATGGATGGAGTAGGCTATAATTTTAGAAAGCAATATGCTTTGCCACTTTTTTATGGTTGCACTGACAGGACCACATTGGAAATAAGTATTGCCTTTACTTGTGTTATCCTGGATACAAGTTTGAATTTGTAGAATAAAATCAATCAATCAATCAATCAATCAATCAATCAATCAATCAATTTTCTTTATTGATTTGAACCTCTGTTTCTACTTTACAAAATATCCAACGCGGTCGATTCGGATGTCTATGTCAATCCACGTCCATGTCCAAAAGATTGGGACCACCTGGAACCCTTAAAAATGTATGTTCATAATGACCAAATGTCACTTAAATGTTTGTAGGCTGACAAAGCAAAAGGACCCTTAACAGCTCCATTTGGTTCCATTTGTACACTGTCAAAGTTATGGGGGTCCTTACCACTCACTGCACTGCAGTGCTAGCCTATTTAGGCTAGTTATAATATTTGTATTGTACTAGATAAAATCAATTAATATACTGACAGTACTGACAAGGTAATTAACCAACCAAAACGGACCAATGACATTGAGGCTACAATGTGCACCACTTCCGCTCCGCCCCAATGTGAACCGCTTCCGGCAGATAGCTACTTGTTCAGGGAGGAGGAGGGTTCAGTTTAAGGGTTGGGCCAGCAGGCAAGAGCAGGCAGCCGACAGACGGAACCGCGTTATAGGTCCAACAACCACACTGAAACAGAACAGAAACTCAACAACACATTTACATTGTCCAATTCATCGTTGAAATGAAAATATTTGGCTAACACGGCTTGCTGAAATATTATCCCACCGCGGCTTATTAACGTTTACAACCTCAACATTTCGAGGTTGCGTGCTGCAGTTCTACTGTCCCAAGGTTAGCTTTAGCTGGCTGGCTAACGATAGCCGATTAAAAAAAAAACTAGTTGAGCTAACTCGGTAGCTAGTTTAGCTATCCGTTCACATTGATTTAATACGACCACAAATACGGGAATAGTATGGCCGAAGCCGATAAACTGAACATCGATTCCATCATAACACGTCTCCTGGAAGGTAAGGCTCACTTATTTTGCTTCGTATTTTCCTGGCTAGGATAACGTGAGCTGTTCGAGCTAAATTGGCTAAAGCTAGCTAGTTAGCTGCTTAGCTAGTTAGCCGACACTTCACTAGTGTCGTCGCGCCTAGTTGAGTGAATACAGTGTTAACAGTTATTGGTGCCATAATATGTCCATGACATGTGCTCTGTTATCTGTTCTGCACCACTCATCTTAAATAACATCACCGTGTACCGACATGTTATTATGGTACACTATGTGCTTGTGCTATTATCCATTGCAATTATGCAGATACTTGTATGTCAGATTTGATTGTGGGGCATGGTTAAAATTGACATCTAGGATTCTAGGTTCAGAGCCCTTCTTAATGTATTTGGAAGTTCAGCATGCGGGAGCAATGTTCATAATGCCAACAAGGGACTGTCAATGTCCCTTGTTGGCATTAGGAACCTTGCCCCCGCAGTATGCTTGCTTGATTGGAATTTGTATTCAGTTTGTACTAATGGGTACAGTTCAAGGAAAGTACAGACAACTACAGTAGTACAAAAACTACTACGAGGATAAAACCACTAAGACTAGTTTACATCAGGGTCCTCCATTTTCAATTAATCATGCTTTGTTTGGGCTAAGAACGAAGTGGTTTATATTTAACTGTGCATACAGCACAGCATCTTATACATTATGGCCACGGGTGATGATTGTTGCAGGTGGAAAGAGACCTGCGTCTGCTGTTGCCATCTCCCCTGGTAGCACTAGCAATAACATACTGGGCTTACTGGCCATGCTGACAGCATTAATAACTTGCACAATCTTTTCTTTTCCAAGAGATGTTTTCATGGGCTTAGAATGCCAATGTACAAGCACTTTGAGGGGCATGGGGAAATGTGTGCGGGAGTTTTCTTTTTTTTTTTTAAAGAGTATACTCAAGTATTGATAAAAAAATAAATAAAAGAAAAAATATACACACACACACAGTCAGATTTTCTTTAGTACTTCTTGTAGTCATTCTAAGCATACACTATATACATAATAGTGGCAACAGTCGAGCAAATAAAAAATATACATTTTAAATGTACACTTACACTGTCAATTCTGCTACAATACATCTAATCTTTAAAATTAAATAATTAGGTTGGTTGGTGTTTCGTTTTTTTTGTGCACTCCAGTGCTATGATTTAATAGACCATCGTTTCAGCAAATGCCTTCTTCAGGGTGTAATTTTGAGTATGTGTCTTGGTTATATCTTGAAAGCTGATTTTTGGACATCATTTTGTAACTTATTTATTCATTTACCAGTATTATAATCTTACCTTTATCAAACCCATTGTTTATGTATGGTATTTATTTCCGTGTCTCATTTTACCCATTAATATGCATTCCCCATTATGTGCATGTGACCACATGTCATCAACAAATTGATGTTATAGGTGCAACCTGTTCAGGATCTGTCTGATCATTTCCTTCACTATTTTAACCCTTAAGTCTATTTCATACTTGTGTCACATGTAGAAATGTCAAAATGGACTGTTTTGCATCACAGTTAATTTAAATCTAACACAGTCACACACAGTCATGATGGCCCATATAATTATAATAATTGCGTTGTGTACGTTTTGAACAAAGTGCTAATTCTTATATTTCTGCAATTCAGATTGTTCAGCATTTCAATGCACTGAATGCAGCATAAATGATAATCTGTTTTCATGTCTGGATACTCAAATATTGCATGCAAATATATATCTGTCCTCTACTTCAGGGGTGGGCAACTTTGACGATGGAGAGTGCCACTATATTTCCACACTCACTCCAGAGGGCCACACTGGCATTCCATATTACTGTTGTAGCAAAATAGCCAACCGTACATGCTCAAAATGCGTTTTGACTTTTGAGGTTGTAGATTAGCTATATTTGAGTTGAAATCCTGAATACGTTTTTGCTATTTTTTAATTGGAATTGAATTATAGTTATGCTAACTTTATGAACTAAATACAAATACATTGGACATAAAAAAGACAATACAATTGTAATAGCAGTCATTAAGCTACTAATTTATAGACTAAAGTAATTACAGAAAGTCATGTTTGGAATAACAACTGAAATCAATAATACGGTATATCCGTATTTATTCCGATATTAACCTGAGGGCCACATTAAGGGAAGGTGGAGGCCGCATATTGCCCCCGGGCCGCCAGTTGCCCATGTGTGCTCTACTTCATCTCCCTCTTTGTCCCTGGTCATACTGTTTATGTCCTATTTATATGGCCTACTTGCAACTACAAAAGGTTAATAGGTAGCTCAGTGGTTTGCATTGTTGTCTTCAAAGTTTCACTGTTCAAACCCGCCAAGGACCTTTCTAATCTATGTAGAGATTATTTTCTCCTCTTCATCTTCCTTTTCTTCTCCTCCTTCCCCTTGTTTGGCCCCATCTCATTGCTGCCTGTTGTTCTACTTTTATCTAGTTTCCTATGGCTAAATCCATGTCAAATGTCAATATTGTTGATCAACCAATAATGCCATTTGCCAATGTGGTGGTGATGGTTTTTTCCCCAACCTTGATTCTTTTCAATTTCTTCTTTTCAGTAAAAGGTTCCAGACCTGGTAAAAATGTTCAGCTGACAGAGAATGAAATCCGTGGCCTCTGCCTCAAGTCCCGCGAGATCTTCCTTAGCCAGCCAATCCTGCTTGAGCTTGAGGCGCCGCTCAAGATTTGTGGTAAGGCTTAGTTGTGGTGTTTTGGGTCGAGGGAATTGAATTCCTCAAAGTGCGGTCAGCGTTTGCATTCAGAAACATTCCAAGATCTCTGATGCTGCTCAGGAGTTCTGGATTATTATAAGGAATCCTCAATGTATATGTATGAATGTTTATTTAAAGGACCGACATCCCTGCATGTCATTTTTTATCTACAACATATCGCGCTAACTTTACATAATTGATCATTTCCACTCAAATTTCGTGTAAGTTTGCCTCTTCTAATTAAAACGTTAACTTACACTTACCTGAGTCTATGTTGGCTTAGCTTCACTGTGCTGTTAACACCCCTCAAGATACCAAATCCCTCTCAATTTTGGCAGTAATAGTTAAATTGCTGAAAATAAACTGCTGTTTTTCACAAAGCTCTGAATTACTTATGCCAAGCTACTTTTAAAAAGTGTGTTTTCCCCACATCTTTTCAAATGGCAAGTTTGGACGATCGTGCGTAAGGATAAACATGAAGATACCTTACAGAAACATACTACACATTTTATGTACGATATGTGTATGAGAATGTTCCTTTAACATCACAATAGCACAATGGCTGACTGAAGAAATTGGCGATGCCACTTTAATACTCAAGTGTAATGCATGGTACTGAATGAACGTTCCCAGTTGCAGACTAATTACAGAATTGGTGTGTAATGTGTTTAACACTGATACTCTGGGGAGTTGATCTCCCTCTCATACTGCTGATTCCACTTATTGGGAATTGCTGATTTAAAAGAATGCGTGTTGTTGTTTTACATGGTGCCACTGCCAACCACTATCGAGCCCTTGCCCTTTGTTTTGAACATAAACACAGCAGAACAGTCACACATACAACAAATCTTGGAAAATTGGCAGCCGGTTACATTCCACTCTGGCCAACACCACTCCTTTTTATGTTCCTCATCAGGTGACGTCCATGGTCAGTACTACGACCTGCTGAGGCTGTTCGAGTATGGGGGTTTCCCTCCAGAGAGCAACTACCTGTTCCTGGGAGACTACGTGGACAGAGGGAAGCAGTCCCTGGAGACCATCTGCCTGCTGCTGGCCTACAAGGTCAAATACCCAGAGAACTTCTTCCTGTTGAGGGGAAACCATGAATGTGCCTCCATCAACAGAATATATGGCTTCTACGATGAGTGTGAGTCACGTGGCATGCATTTAACCCATTCTGACCTGAGATCAGATTCTAAAAATGTCTGTTTGAAAATGACAGTTTTCTGAAAAAGCTATGTTTCTATGTCAGTCGTTCTTCGATTTTTCAAAAATAGCTAAAGCATAACACCAAAAGGGGTTCCCGCCTAAAATGGTATAAATGCACATGAGCACATTTGTTTTTCAAAGTAATTTTTTCAGGTTTCTCTTGCCTTTTATTGATACTAGTGAGTTGTCACAGTGTAGAGAGACTGGAAACGAGGAGAGACTGACATGCAACAGGGTTCTGCTTGGTTCAGGATACGAACCGGGGCATCGCTGTCAGGCATGAGAACCTATATGGTACAATACATGCCTTGGCAACTGTTATCGACAACTCTAAAGTATACATTCCTAATGCCAATAGGAGCACCTTTACTGAAATTAGGAGTTTCTTTTATTTGATACAGACTTAACTATTAGAACTGCTTAAACAAATGATTAATAACAAGCAGTAGCTTCATTGTATTCAGTGTTCCGCCAAAATGTTAAGCTAATTGTTACGGTTTTGTTACCTGTACAACATATTCTGGTGGTCTTATTCTGTAAAATATGCTAAATTAATATTTACTAAAATGTAAACAGGTTTTGACTGCCAGAAAAATAAGCATTTTGTTGGCTTGCATCCTAATGGTGTGAAAATGTGCTAGAAAACAGTCCTTGTCTTCTTTCGTGTATCATCCTCAAATGTCCAAGTTGTCCAACTCAGTATTGTGTAGCCACACCCTTGTCTCTGGTTCCGACTTGGAAGAGGCCGGCCTCCGAAGGTGGTCTGTACAGCGGGCAGTTGTTAGTTATGTGTTCGGCAGACTGCTCAGGCTCGCCACACTCTCATAATGCACTATTGGTCAATCCCACGGGTAACCTGGTAGAGGACATACCATGAAGGCTCAGTCCTTGTGCAGCCAGCCCATGTTCGAATCTGATCAGAGGAATTGCCGCATGTACTTTTCGCTCTCCACTGTAACTGTCAATAAAGCTTAGAAAATGCCCCAAATATAAAGAAAAGAAAACCTCACTAGCATTGTGGCACAACATTGTGTGAAAGTTGGTACATTTTTGTACATTGATTTGTTTGTAGTCCTTTGTTTACTGGATTATTTTTCTTTCAATCTTCTTTTTACATCCACAGTGCCTGGCATATCTTGTCAGGTTTTCGTGAGCATTCTTATATTAGAACATAGATATTGGCGCGTAACCAGAATTTAAAGTTGCTCCAAGAAGCTGTCAAATCAACCAGCCACAACATGTAAACGGTTATTTTCATAGTCCCGTTTTGATCAGCTATAATATAACCAGGTTAATTCTGTTTTGCAAACTTATGTGAAAGAATGTATTGGACACATTGAAGCAGATATTTGCAGAGGATATATAAACGTAAAACACATAAAATTTCCATTCTTTAAATTGCCATCTGCTATTTGCCACCAATGTATACAATTGCCATCAATAACAAATACAACAGTACAGCAAAGCAAAAGACACTATAATCAGAAATAAGTGCTTGGGGTAAAAGAGTTTGACTGAGCTGCCTGCCTCGACAGTGATTAATCACATGCTTTTTCACAGCTATTTCCAGAGCCAGGATTATGTAAAATACAAAGTGTACCTGATGTTTTGCAAGAGTGGCAGTTGTTGGGACAAGCTTTTATGGGCCCCAAGATAGGGTTGTAACCAAACAACCAAATGCTTTCCGCCTCCTGCAGGTAAGAGGCGGTACAACATCAAGCTATGGAAGACCTTCACAGACTGCTTCAACTGTCTGCCTGTGGCTGCCATCGTGGACGAGAAGATTTTCTGTTGCCATGGAGGTATGCCCATTTTGATAACTACACAGACAAAAGACGAAACACCAACTGCTCCAAATTGGGACAGTTACAAAGACTGCACAGTATATAAGCGCAAAAACTGGTTGTTTCTGTATAGCATATTTGACATAACGTTGACTAGATTCACTCTGTGCACTACATGTGATACATTAAACGTTATCTGCTCTGAAGTGAGCGCTGCTGCGGAGTTTAAAATAAGTCTGTTCATAAGATCTGTGTGGGTGTCGGTGTGTGTGTGCGCGCCACTCTGTAAACTGTTTCAGTGTAAGTATACTCTGCTTTCCCTCATCTATGCTTCTCTGTAGAGCAGGGGTAGGCAACTAAGTTTGTCCTCAGACCAATATCTCCAGCACTTCATATGCGGGACTCCTGTTGCCTACCCCTAGCCTCGCATAGCCAGCCTTCATCTGCCTTTGCAATGCATTTTGCCCCAGGCAATGGATCTTTTGCAAAACGGATATTTTCGCTGCCCGTACGACAGATCTATGTGCACACACAAACGCAGAAACGCATTGAACACAGGATAAAATCACTTCAGTAGCGGGTTTCAATTGTATAGGCTATATTATATTTGTTTTTTTTATTTACATTTTATGAGGTGCCAATCATATTTTTTAATGAAGGAATAAGTCGTCCCCTACCACATTTTAAAAGCCACCTAAATTGTGAGTGGATGTGGAACATGTTTCTTTCATTGTCTGTCAGCATGTCCCACTGTGTTTACCATTGCTCTGGCGACTTGGCAAGTCCAGCACAGAAAATAATAGCAGAGTCAGACCTATAGAAGTGTCGCGTCCACATCCAGTTGTGAGCTTGTAGAGTAGCTATAGGTGTATAATAAATGTCATGTGATAATGTAGGCTAATAAAAGTTCACGTGAGCACATTGTCGGCATGCAGGCAAGGGTGTGCCCTTTATACCTATAAACAGGAGAGAGATGTGCCATATATGCTCACGGTGACCCACTGTATAGGCTACTTTCTTAACCGCGCAATTTGCATTTGCATTCACACGTCTCTGCACCCTCTCTCTCTCCCTCCATGACCATGGAGAGCAAAATACTGTGAAATTGCATTTAGCCTGGGTCCTTATTGGTAGGTAAATATCCACAGTTTATCTGTAGTGGTCTGCAATTAACATATTGTTCAAGCTTCACACTCGGCGCACATGAAATCACCAGTCCGCACTGGACTAGTAGGTTGATATATTTATTATTGGATGCAGCAGAGTAGAGCCTTTGCTCGCTGCAGTTGATGCAACATATGATACGTTTTTAATGTTAACAGTGATATATAAACATGGATGGAACAATCGGATAGATATTGTGTAGCTTCCATGCAGGCACAAGCTGCATTTCTCACCTATTATAGTAAAAATGATATGCGGTGACGTCGTTTCTCAAAAGCTCCGTTTCACATGACTACACAGATCCACTGATCCGGATATTTTCGATATTTCCATTTTGGGACACATTTTTGGTGTTTTAAACTGTGTTGTAATTTAGCTATTGAAAAATAGCAGATCTACAAGCTCATAGCACGCCACCGAGTGACGCGCTACGAGCTTGTAGGTCTGCTATTTTTTTTTTATCGTAAAAATGTGGCGCAAATCTTTGAATATATATTCTTTCAAAGTGAATGTTTTTAACTCTGGTCTAAATGGGTTATTTATCCGTTTCCAAAAACCTCAGTTTGAGTGGCTGAAAACGCTGTTTGCGTGTGGCTGAAAGGCCCAAACGTACACAAAATGTGCGTTTTGCAAAAGATCCTTATACGTCTAGCCTAGGCCTTAGTCTGGCCCTCAATTGGAGGACTTCACGGCCGAAGTGGTGACGAACCAACCAGATTCGTCTGGAACCAGGCTATAACCAACTAGAGCCCAGTATGCAAATAATAAGGGGTTGGACATTGCAGAAAATAATCTAATACTGAGAGGGACGAAACTAATATCTATGCAGTGATATTAGTATCACGAAGCGAGGCTAGCCTAACCCTGCCATAGAGGCTATGCATCATCATACCCCAAAGTTATGCAGGAACGCCTACTGAGTGGCAAAGAAACAACTTTCTTACCTTAACAGCCCATACATCCAAACAGAGAAGTCCTATCTCATTGTATTAAACGACGTTAAACTCTCCAACATTGCAGTTGTATGGAAAGCTTGAATTATCATCTATCTGCAACGTTTGTTTTTCTTCATACAAATCCACCATAGACATGTTATGAGCTACTTTCCGTCAAGAAAATCCATGCCGGTGATTATTATGTGGAAGTGATCGTTTTCAATATCGCAACGTCCTTCAAGTTGCAATGAGAAAGTGGAAGCCATCATAGATATATAAGAAAGCTAGATGGCTCACCCGCGTTCTGGCCAATGGAGAGCGACGTTGCTACCATATGCATACTCGTATGCTTTTATACGACGTTCATATAAAAAATTAAGCAGATAAGTGTCCTTTAATCTGAAGCGAGTTATGACTGTTTTTGTTTGAGCTGCCATTGAACATACTGTACTGTAGCCCCGAAGTAAGATGGCTGCCGGGTGAACGACGTCAGAAACTCCGCCTTAAGCCATCTAGACTTTATATATATCTATGGAAGCCATCGCGATAATAAAAATGTAATTTCTTCCGTAAAAAATCTTGTTTAAAAAAAAATCTCCCTAATGATGTCACTGGTGGACAGATTTCTGAACTGCCCACAGCCCTCCTATGAGATACATACGGAGTAGAAAGAAATGGTGCCATCTTATCATGATTATTAGTGAGGACCTATTATATGAAGATAGGTCAAAGTGGTGAAGTGGTCCTTTAAAGGTCCGCTGACACGCCCCGAAATTAATATGGGTGGTACAGCACATCACGTGGTCTGACTGAAAACAGTTTGAAACGGGGCTACGGCGCTAGCAACAAGTGGCTATAGGTCAGGCTAGCGTTTTTGACGGTACATTTAGCGTCATATTGGCTATAAATGTAATTGAAAAAAAATATTTTTTCGCCAGAAATGCTTAGTTTGAATGCAATTGAGGTTGGCGTGGGGTTTTTTAGGGGAACTGCAGCACAAGCGCAAATTTTGGACTCTAGTCCCATGTTCCCCCGGTCGCCAACACCCCTGTCTGCCCGCTCTGAGACCTCTCAGCCCCGCAGCGCGACAGTCAAGACTACGGACGGTCTGCTGTTGTCTGGCCGCTGTGAGAGCAGCCCCGCAGCGCGACTACTGTTCTTTTCCCCTCTCAGCCGCAGGCTGACATGTACACCCTCGCTCTCACTCTGTAATACCGTAGTTAGTTACCACAACATTGTTCAAGTGAACTATAGTGTGTTTATGTTTGTATTCATTGTAATAATAAATATCGCTATGCCGAGGCATAGTCTTGCGGACGAGATCATGAGCCTCTACGGGGGACTGGGCATGTGTGTACACACACACACACACACATGCAATGGCACGGAATCTCTTCCCCGCTGTCATGCACTATAGCCACGGCTAAAAGTTGTGTGTGTGTGTGTGTGTGTGTGCGTACACACATGCCCAGTTCAATGCGGGGACCTGACCAGAGACTGTACGTCCGTCCGTCCCCCCGTGTGTGTGCAGCCTGCATCTGAGACGGGCTAGACTGTATGTTGTCATGCGGAGCGACGCGGCGATAAATAAAATAATCATAGCGATATTGATTATTACAATGAACAAGCATAAACACATAGTTCACCTGAACAATGTTGCGAAAAAAAAATTTTTTAATGAGACTTTCACCCAGTATTCAAGCTAAATGTGACACCAAAATAGTAGCATAAGTTGCTATGCTACCACGGCCACCAAGCCCGGCGAGCCCGCATAGAAGTCGTTGGGGAAAGCCCCTCGCCACTCTGACGTCAGAATCATGATAGCATTGTTTGATAGCAGTTCTTAGCTCCCGAGGGGCGTGTCAGCGGGCCTTTAAGGAAATCAGTTGAGTATACCCGAGTTATTGGTAGTGAAATAAGCAGTGCATACAGTATCTAACACAGACACTCGTGAGTAGAAGTGGCTGCCGCTGCACCACTTAAAAAAAGGTTTAAATTAGTACCCTAGCCCGCCAAACCCGAGATTCTCAGGTTTGAGGGTTTGTATTTAATCAATTTTTTGATGCGATCGTATCGCTAGCTGATGTTGCTACCCGCATCAACACAGAGTGGGACACTGGCCGTGGCCATTTTGAACATGCTCGCGCATCCACTTCCAGTCTAAGCCCACCATTCGCAGCTCTATCTCAGAAAGAACATTGAGGGGGCCGTTTCTGGTGAATACAAGGGTTTTCAACGGGCTGTAGCAGGTGGGCTGACACTCGTGGTCGCCTTTTTCCGGCACTGACCGACACGACAACATCCAAACAAGCAGTTTGTCATTGTAACATTCCGTTACGGATATTTGGCTCTTCAAAGTAAGTGTTACGCACGATAAAACCTTGGCAATACGCTATCGAGGGATTAATTAATGCTGGTGCAAATTGAGTTAACATAAAGAAGTTGGTTGACTTGGTTCTTAATTTGTTTTTATGCCAGAGTCTGTAATTTACAAGCAAGAGATTAAATCATGCCAATGGTGTATTGGCATTTTGTCCCCCTGACAGTGCTTCTGTAAAAACTATAATAAAATATTATATATATTTGCTGATTGCTGCTCTTGTAACCCCCTTAAAACATACTTACCGACTCTCCACTGTGTAGCGATTTTGACGATGAAGCTCTATGTGGTAAGTTGCCTGCTGTCATTCCTCTCTCCCCAGGTCTGTCTCCAGACCTACAGTCTATGGAACAAGTGCGAAGGGTCATGCGCCCCACTGATGTGCCCGACCAGGGCTTGCTGTGCGACCTGCTGTGGGCCGACCCAGACAAAGACGTGCTGGGCTGGGGTGAAAACGACCGTGGCGTCTCTTTCACGTTCGGCGCCGATGTCGTCACCAAGTTCCTCCACAAACATGACATGGACCTTATCTGTCGGGCCCACCAGGTCAGTTGCAGTGGGAGAGCCTAATGGTGGGTGGGTGTAGGAGCTCACAGTAAGGACTCAAGGTGCTTCTTCGGGTTAATAAATAGTTGTGCTCTTTGAAAGAAATTGATATGCATGCATATAGCCGTAACAGGCAGGGTTTGAAGAAAGACCTCTCTAACTTGAACAACTGATTGATTTGAAGAACACGAAATGAAAATGTGCTGCGACCATCTATGTCTACTATCAGTGCATTTCTGGATTTTAGCCCAGTCTTGATGATAACCAGGTAGGAGGTATATGGATAGATGTCTTAATGATGACACTGCTTTGCTAAATCTAGTTCTCTCAGTCTCTTCTGTTACATAAAACAGGAATTGCTAGCTTCTGTTATCGTGCCTGATTGTATTGTGTCCAAACACAAAATGAAGGAAGTCGCCCTTTTTCCTTTTGCACAAATGGATAACGTGTTTGTTTTCAGGTGGTGGAGGACGGCTATGAGTTCTTTGCAAAAAGACAGCTGGTGACACTGTTCTCAGCTCCAAACTACTGCGGTGAGTTCGACAACGCTGGAGCCATGATGAGCGTGGATGAGACACTTATGTGCTCTTTCCAGGTACGAAACGGACACATTGTGTGTCGTGATCCCTTTAAATTGGGGGATATTTTTTTTTTAATGTTTTGAAATTATAATTAATAACAAAATGTAGGAAACATAAAAAAGGAACCCATTAAAATGTGTGAGACTCACAAATGGTTCCTGACCCAGTGTTTGGGGAAACGGTGATTGCCTTGCTTGTCATTTAGTTAACTTCTCTATCATCTTTCAGATCCTCAAGCCGGCAGACAAGAAGTTGTTCTACGGCGGCGGTGGAGGCATGGGCTCCGGCCGTCCAGTCACCCCCCCAAGGAAAGCCAAGAAATGACACGCAACTTTGCCCTCAGTCTCCACCTCCGCCCCCATCCCTCCTGCCCTCTCTACCTCTCTTTTTCCTCTCTTTCACCAAACAGCCAGAAATCAAACCAGTACCCAGGGCTTATTTTTCCTTTTTTTTTTTTTATCTGTACTTCTTAAAACATTTAATGTTATGAATTGTCTTGAGTGCGTGCGTGCGTGCACAGGAGAGAAGAAATACACAGTTGTCTGTCTGCCTGTGAGCGAGCATTAAAACCTGTGTGTGTGTGCGTGTACATTATGTGTGAGAGTATTAGACTATCCCGCGCTCTCTCTCTCTTACCACTTAGCCCCATTGAAAGGTTGATACCACAGTAGTTGTGACTGAAAAAGCAGGGTTGGCGAGACCGCTGCCCTGACGAATTTAGCAGCAAACTCCTGTGAACAGATGGCATGTGTGTGTTTGTAGGGGAGTGGGGGAGGTGTTTTGTTTTTCCCCTGTCCTCTACTGTAAAATGTCAAACACAGTTGCGTTTGTTCATGTGTATGTGCACGCTGCCATGCTGATCCTGTTCAGAGTAAGATGTTTCAGTATCCTTGAGCAGGAAGGCAAAAGTGTCACCTCGTGTCCCGAGAGCGTTAGCATGCACTTAATCACAAACATAAACGCACACATGACTCTTTTCACAGATTCATACACGAGCCAGAGCTGTAAAAAATAAACCACACAGTTTAGGTTTGTACAGATTTGATTACTTGAAAGAGATTTTTTGTGAATTCGTTTTGTAGTATTTCATCAAGTTGACCAATAAATAAAGCAAGAATCTCAGTTAAATTGTGCCTTTTGTGTATGTTTTTAATATGGTGATATACTGTACCCAATGTCATAACTTTGAAAATTCTAGATTAGAAGGTAACTGTATATAGAGGATAGAAGTGTTTTTCTTAGAAGCTGGCATTACAACGTATTAATAACTTATCAAAGTTCTCCCTTGAATGCTTCCTAAATGCACAGCAGTCAATGAAACCCTCGGCTTTAAAATTATTGTGCTCATACAATTTCAATACAGTGTCCACTGTCCATACAATCTTAAAACTTGTAGTTTATTGTATGCAAGAAATGTTCAGATCCTGTCCACAGGGTGGTGCTCTTGAGTTCCTTTCCTTTGACTTGTATACTATACTTGACGGTTGCAATTGCATGCAGTAATATAAAAGTAGCGGTGCTTCCACCAGGCCAAAGCTGTGGCCGAGACTATTATGCCCCCTGTCCGTCTGTACACTGACTGTACACCGCTAAACCCCAGCTCTGTTGACCGCTGCCACAAGCTGAAACTGCACACACTCCTGGAGGCCAGAGCAGAACCTCTGCCTGTTAAAGGTTATCAGGAGGCCGACTTTTGCTATTTTTGTCAGGTCATTTTGTCCAAACATCACGCAAATATGTACACATGATCTCTATGCTCATGTGATCAAGACTGATAGTCAGGTTTTTCATATTCTATTATGATTACCTAAGATTGGCTAACAAAGTTTGTAGTAGGGGCCTGTTTTGAACATGCCCCAAATCATGAACGCAGCGTCCGATTGTTGCAAAACAATCACATTCCCACGTGTCTAGTCCAAGGATGAGCCACCCTGCATTTTTTCAAATCGACTTCATGATGACGCTATAAAAGGCAGATGTGTGTTTTTACCTTTAACTGGACTGATCAGCATGAACTTTGCAGTTTGCACTAGAGGCCAGGGAGAACAACTAGCTCTGGTCCATCTGTATTCTGTACTAGAGCTATCGAGGAGCTACTGGTGAACCAAATGTTTTCAAGGGGGAGTGGTTACCAGGCGAGGGAAAAACCTCTGCCTTGCATGTTTCCCATCAGCCTTTTATAGCGCCACCAGGAGGCTGATATTTGCAAAACACATTTTTTGATATTGGCCCTTAAAGTTTTTGACCACGTCACTCAAATCGGTACACATCTCTATTAGTCATGTCATCAAGAGACAGACCTGTCCGGTTTTTCAGATTTCATCTTGATCGGCTAAGATTGACTTCTGCTACCTGGCCTGGCGGAGACCTGTGCTCTGAGGGGCACATTTTCCTAGTTTACCGGTTTCCCATGGAGGCATTATATTTCACAAAAGCTGTAGTGTAGCTGGACCATTAGGTTATTTACGTGGACTTGTGTGGAATAGATTTGTCTTGCTTAAGGATCCTTTCTAGATTGATACATTGTCCTTTTAGTAAAGCTAATGAGAGGATTATTGATCCTCTTTTGCTATCCAAAGAATGTGTTTAAAACTGAACATCAGTCTTTCACATTCTTCATGCTATATTTATCAAAAGAAGATCCAGTTCCTTCCTTAGATATCACCTAGGCTCCGCTTGCATTCATTCATCTTACTGTCACCAAAGCTCTTCCCTCAAGACATGCTGTCATTTTGCCTTCCTTTCACAAGCCCAATAAGGGGAGAGGTGAAGGACAGGACTTATGGAGATATGATTAGATTGAAAAAGCCTTACAAATAACATACAGTAAATGTTATGCATCGTTTTTATTGCAAAATGGCAATAAAAAGTATTGCAAACTATACAAAATAATATAGTAATTGGTAGTTTCCCAGTACCACGTTCCAAGGTAGTTATACTAGGCTGAAAGAAACCATAGCTGATTTTTCCGGACCCATGTGTATTGTAATCTAGACTGAAGGCTGAAGGTGAAAGAGCAATCCAGGCCATGACTTTGTAACACCCCTCTTAAGGAAATAGCTTGTGCATTTACATCATCACTTAACTGCATGAATTACCATTTGGCTCTTTGTTGCTGCTGCATCCTAGTATAGTCGCATGCCTAATTAAAATATGGTGTCACTTGCCAGCAAGAACAGCTCTTCTAGCTGACACTCTGTTCTGTTGGATGTTTGTAATGATCAAGCAAAAGGTGACCACATGAAAACAAAGTGATTTTAGTTGCAACTTGCAAGTGCAAATTAATTGTCACTAATTTGCAGATTAACTTGAGTTTAGTTGCTGGGTGCTAATGCAAAAGTCACCTACAAAAGACAGAAGGTGATTTGACTTATTAGCACAAACCTGCTAAATGCTTTGTCTTTTAAAATGAACAGGAACATTTGTTATGACTTATGACACTCGTAAATTGTATCACAGTGTAATAATACCATAATTATTACACCGGTATGATCTGTGCATCTAATGAAAAATAAACTCTATATCAAAATGCAAAATCCCACAACATTGATTTGTGGGCTTTTGCATTTTTGCTACATTTAAATTCAATACATGCTCTTACTTTGGCCGATTTGCTAATTTGCAATTTTAGACAATTTCTGAAAAGGTTTGCTTATAATGACATGCCCAAAATAGGAATGCCAGGTTGAAAGTGGTTGGCATCTAACCTGGGATTGTCAATATCTCAATAAATAAACGTTGATATTACTATTTCTTTAGTGAACACAGAGTCCACCTTTGACCCTTATGACTATGAGTCTCATTTTGCTATTGCCTCCCATGTGGCTTGTACGTAGGATGGCCCTAAGTGGTTGGAATGGTGTGAACAACCATGACCACCATGCTCAACCTCTACTGTACCACATGGACCATGCTGACGACATGATGGAGGTTTGCTTCCCAAACGTTTTAGCTGAAAACCCAAAAGAAAATGGAATACTAGTGAAAATACCGTAGCAGATCTACAAAGTCACAAGCTTGTGTGCTTGTAGATCTGCTATTTTCACTAATTCTTCTTAAATGTTTATTTATTGTTTTACTGAAATGATTTGATTTATGATTTGATGATACATTTTAATGTGGGAAACAAACAAAGAAGGTTTGGGATATTTAGTCGCGACCCATAAAAAAATCTGTCCACGACCCAAACATGGGAAACAGTGTCCTAAGACACTCACCTGTCTTGTTTTCTCCCACCAAAGAGACTTACAAGGCCTGAGCTAAAGGTCCAGCATTCCAAAATAAAAATCTGCAAAGCTGCTACGCTGCTATGTGCCCAGCTGCATAATGTCACCTGGTCTATTTATATCTCGGGAGTAATTCTGGATTCACAGACTCAGCTGCTACTTCTATTATTACTATTAGGTAATGCTGTAACAAGCACTCTGCTAATAATGAATAATAACTCCTTTATCTTTAGATTTACGTTACTGGGTGGGTGCTGCTAATTACCGCATCGCCATCGAGGACAAAGACATTCTTTATTGATCAGAGTAGTGCTGTTGATTACTAGAAGTTTGGGAATAATTTATTTGGTGTGATGTGTACTTGCTGCAAGGAAATCTAAAGCTTGTGGAAGCAAACAGTTATACTACTTTTAAGATGTTGCGCCTGCGTTTCTTGAGCAATGCTCAACACAGTGCATTAACTATTGGAGTTCAATGTGTCTTCCTATTACAGTATCCTATTTGCATTTAATAAATGTTAAAATATATATTTTTGTAAAGTGGCCCATTATTTCCGCTACATTATTAAACTACAGTTGATTCTGCTCATACACCATATTATTGAAGGCAATAACCTTACATAAGCACTTAAGGCTTGTGTTTTTTTTAAAGCATTTTAATTATTATTATTGTTGTTATATTTATTAAAGTTTTTGCCTACAGTATAACGCCATGCCCAAAATAGGGACAACAGGTTGAAAGTGGTTAAGAGTTTCCCTTAAAGAAAGACGGCAGGCTGCAGCATTCCGTGGCTCCACCAATGGGTAACAAAGGTCTGCCACGGCGCCCTGTCTGTCCCTCTTGCTGGGCTTGTGCCATGCAAGTCAGCATGGAACAGGACGGGCTGCACCTCCTCGGTACTTCACACTCACTTTGGGAACATGTGTAAGGTTCAAGAAACCTTGCAGAGGGGGCTAGCTGGTACATGGAGGCCCCTCGGCCTGGCACGAGGGCGTGGCACATTATTGTGCCAATGTGAGATCAGCAGCGCAATAGTGGGGGTGTCAGGAGCAAAGGGAGACCTGGACTTCCTGGGTTACACTGGCGTAGTCTATAGCCACTCACGCAGGCTAGTGACACCCTCACCCATAGACAGAGAGGGAAGACAGAGAAACCCTATCCTTCTGGGATATTGAGTTAAATGTCACTGCTGTACCCTGAGGGAGACACTGACAGGCCGACCCCTGTCACAGCCCCAAAACAAATCTCAGAGGTCAGGCAGGCTGTACAACAGCTGAGAGGACCAAAGAACCCATGTGGGTGAAAGAGAGAGGTTGGTCAGAGTAGGGGGCACAGAAGAGGAAAATTAGTAGAAAAGGTATAATTAAATGGTTAATTCAGAATTGAATTCGATGTTGTTAATCTGTTTAAACCAAATATAATAAGTACTTACTCTTCTTACTGATTTATGCACATCATGAGTTCGGCTCCTTTTTAACATGGACATTTTGAAGGAGCACGGTGGTAGCACTAGCTGTACAGTTCAGATATCTTGCTATATGTATTTGGTACTCTGGGTACCATGGCATGGGCACTACTGGGCTTATGTGAGCTTACTCACTTGTAATCATACTCTGTAATGATCCTCATTCCATCTCAAGTGCCAACAGAATTCAAAGGCCCAAGGGATCATATTTTCTGAGACCCTAAATCAAACCAAGTATTTACTCAAATGCTAGTAAAATTTGCATGTGCTGAATGCAGTTGCATGGCCAGTTTTCTTTTGCATGCACATTCCTATATATTCCTGACAGATTTGATATTTTTTATAATTATTATTTCATGCTTTTTGTAATGTCGCCTGGTTCCGTCTGCAAATAATTCAGAGCTTTATACACACGCACACACACAGACACAATGCAGTCTCACACACACACACACACACACACACACACACACACACACACACACACACACACACGTATAGCTGTTGGTTACCACTTACTGTACATTTAAGGAACTGAAATGCCTCTCACCAAGAGACCACGGCTGAGGTCAGTAGGTCACCAGTTGTTGGTATTCAGGGGCCTGTGCTATAGAAAAACCTCCCTTTTAAGTAATGCACTGCGGAAGTGCCCTTGCTATCTACATCCATTTAAAGAAGTGACACCTGTACTTACATATCACAAAAATATAATATTTATTTTTAGCAACAATGTTTCACCCAATTATGCATCACAATGATGCATTCTGAGCTTGTAGATCAGCTATTTTCACTAGTAGATTTTTAGATTTATTCATGAAATGACTTTTTAATTCATGGGAACTTCTTAATACGTTTTTATTAAGAACAGGTCATAAATTGTTATACAATTGGTACAATATACATTCTTTTTTTAAGCCTATGAAAAACAAAAAGGGGAAAAAAGAACGAACAAATAAGACAGACAAAAGGGAGAATAAATAACCAATCCCTCCCACCCATACTGCTCAGTGACACTGCATAAAATAAAGTAGTAAGATGAAATGCTGTCATGGAAATCAACAACAATACTTGTAATGATGATGATAGACAGTCGACCACATTAATGGTATCCTGTCAGGGGAACTGCTACTTTAGGGAACGTTGTTCAGGTAATGTTGAGTAAAACTGGGTCAAATGTATAGATTTTACTCTAACTGGGACATTCCACATCACAATGCATGAACACTTGAGTCATAGTTCCATCCTTATCATGGGTGGAATCCATGGACAGTGAATAATCTGATCAAGACATTTTATTTTGTTTTCCCATCTTCAGTAATCTGGCCAAATGGCCATCTACCACCACGTTATGTTAGCTGTTGCCATTCGAAAATGGCCTTAAAGAGAACTTTAACTTGACACCTTTTAGTCATTTAGTTAGATGAGATAAAAAAGAGAAAATACATGATTTTAAATTAAATTTCATACATTATAAAGTAGCTGCTAGTTAACTACTGGTTGACCGTTAAAGTTAAGTTGGCACTTTGTCAGGTAACATTCAGATGCTTCATGTATGTTTCATGATGTATGACCCCTCAATAGATCATGAACCCTAGCATCTTGCATCTTGCATTTCAGTACATCTCAGCAAGTTTCTGGACCTGATGACCTGATGATGGTATATTTGTAACGTGATTTAGTGTGGACTACATGATTGAATAGGCTCAATGTATATATTTGTCTTAAAACACCAGGTACCTCACATAGAAGATTGATTATTTTAGGCTCCTTTGACCTTCTCTTGACCTGGAAATTCACACGGGTCAAGATATGCACTGTGTCTGGAGATATTTATGGCTATTACTAGCTTAACTCAGTACCACAGTATTGAAAATTGCAACGTATAATTATAGTAATGATAATAGTTTTTGTACCTTTTATGGTGTGCGCCGTGCAGGCTCTACACTTTGCAAAATACATTCTTCTTACATTCCCACAAAGCTACAGTGTACATCATATAGCTATGCAATTATTTGTGCCAATATTGACGCCTCTGTATCTACAATAAGGTCATTTCTAGATTTTATATTATATTAAACTACATTACATAGTATACTGTATAAACAGGATGCATGCTACCAGTTGTCCTTCTGTTGGAAGGGCTGAGCAATGACCACAGGTGTTTTTTTCAGGAACACCTGTGTTCATTCATTACCCAGAGCACCTTGAGTTCCTGTCTGTCCACAGAGGACGTCAGTCAGCCCCCCTGTGAGATAAGGGCTGCCTGTTTTACTGCTGTTAAAACAAACAGTAAATCATTATCACAGTGCCGCTGAACTCGACTGTATATTCATTATGGACACCAGAGAGCTTCAACAATACAGCTGTGTGTGTTGGTTTGTTGTTGTACTTGTCAGTGAGATAAGAATACAACAAATGTCGCGTTAGCATCCATTGACAATCCAATGTTTGTCTTTGTGACAGATGTCACCAACAAATGATGATCATTTTGGTCATTCCCATACTTATTCTAATGCTTAATTTTATACTGAGTAATCAACAAACAACATAGTACAACTTAACTCAAAATAACACCAAAGCTAACTGCAATGTCATTATATGAAGCAGAAGGCTCAGAGTCAGAAGGAAGTAGTCCAATGGCAGTTCAGAGGCCAAGCTGAAATAGATCTTGGTTTAAGCCAAGCATCTAGAGTTTCTTATTGAGACCGCTCCAACGTCTTTCATAATCATTCTAAACTCTCAGAGGGTGACGTGTCCTTTCATTTAAAATCATTCTACGATTGGTAGAGTGAAAATGTCACAGTCTTTTTTACTATCAAATGCAATTACAATTCCTGGGACTATGAGACTGTGATTTTCAGTTTACCACGTTTGTTAAAAACCAATTCAAACAAATGATTGACAAACTAGTAATTAACCAATGGGTAGATTAGACCATGCATCAAAAAGCATAAACCCACCAAGAGGCAATATATGATCACAAACTGGCAAAGGATCTGAACTTTGGTCTTATTTAGCTCTACTTAATCACATGTCGGTCATCACAGTCTAAACAACTAAATCAATGTTCCGGATCCACCACAAGAGGCCATTGTACACCAGTGGATGGCAGTCTGTGGTGTTGGATCATCTGTCACACAGTTTACAGCATGCCATATCTCGCAACTGCCTCCCTTCCTCAAAAAGAAAAGGAAAAAAAGAAGAAATAAAATTTGATCCCTCTCTATCTGCAGCCGGGGTCTCTCCTCTGTGGCGATATTGTATGACACGCGGCTCTCCTTTAGGCATTCTTGCCCCCCCCCCACCACCATGCAGCAGTCATTCCTCTGCTGTACAGTACACTCACTTTCTTCTTTTCATTATTTTCTCCTTTCTGTCATCAGCCCGTTCATAAAAGTGTGTCCTCCTTTGACTTGTTTATGTTTTCAAATACTTATTTCAATACTATACTATATATATTTACTATATTTCAGGTAGGTTAGTTGGTGCTTATATCTTTCTTTGTATTGGTATTGCTTTGCTGAAACAAAGCTTCTGAAAAAACACATAATGTAATATAGTGCTGTGCACTGCACTGCACTGTAGAGTGATGATGATGATGATGATGATGATTATGATACAAAAAAAGTTATATAGTGCTAATATGTTACATGACGCCTCCCTGTGCGTCCGGCTCTTGGCACTTGTGCATGTTGTGTGTCTGTATACTACACTGGTTTCCCTGGCTGGGCCTGTGTAACCGCACCCCAGAAAAGCTTGTACTAAATTAACCTTCTACCACTGTCTCCCTCCTTCATTCTCTCGCTCTTTCTGTCGTTTTCTCTCTCTCTGGCTCGGCACCCTCTACAGCACCAACCAGTTGAGCCGTCACTCAATGACCCCCCACTCCCTGATCTTCTGTCCTACTCTCTCACCTTCTCCTTTCTCCTTATTCCACTGACCATGCATGTTCCAAAAACAGATCTCATTTACATGTACGGTATACCCCCCCCCCCACACACACACACACACACACTCCAGTGCCCCGCACCCCACCCCACCCAACACTGCCACTAGTCCCCATCACCTCCTCCCCACACCCAAGTCCCCCCCCCTGTCCAAGGCTGCCACACTCCTCACACCTCCCTTTTGCTCCACTGCTAAACCCACCCTCTCTGACACCCCCACCCCACCCCCTGTCTCTCATGCTGGTATTTGGGGGGCGTGTGTCCGTGGGGTGTCCACCAATCATGTGGCCCTTTGGGGTATAAAACCCTGAACATCTCTTAGATAATTTGCTCTTTCTGTCAGTCACAACACTCCAGGGTAAGGAGGGTGCCACACATTCAGGCAACGCTGGGACCAAAGGTGAAGAAAATCTGCAGATAACCGCAAAGAAGTTAAAGAGCACGGATAGACGCGGTTAGAAGCCCGCTCCCTTTGTTTCTCCAGGAAGGATGGAGAACGCCCACATGAAGTCCGGGCCTGAGTGCCTGTCTTACTTCGGGGTGAGCGAAGTAACCGGCCTCTCTATTGACCAGTTCAAGAAGAACCTCGCCAAGTATGGACACAACGGTAAGAGCACAGGCATCACGGATGGGCATTGGGGATGGGCTGGGGGACATACTGTAACTCAACGAAGGCTTACACAGAGATAGAGTGACAAACTGGTATAGAGCTGGATGGTGTTTATATGAATGACTAATGTGTAACGTTGCCTGACTCCAGCAGTCAATGACATACAGTAGGATGTTTTCACAGGAACTAGCAGAGAGCGTTGAGGGTCTTGCATTGGCTGCTTTTAGAGGGGAGTTGCAACAGCTGGTAGAAATGTGGAGACATTGAGAAGCAGAGACTTTGAGGGCTTTGAAGAGCTATTTAAAGATAAGCAAAGAAGATGACTGGCGAGTGAGAGAGACAGGTGATGGCTCAAGAAGCTTCCTGGGTGATATATGGGGCGGGCGTTAACAGGAGAGGTGGATAATTTTAGGCCGGGTGAAAAGGGGGAGGTCCTTAGGTATCTTATAGCTAAAGTTTCTGCAATGTGAATGCTAATCAATAATAGTAGGCCTATGGGTAATTAGATACCAAAGGCTGTGCTACTATAGTACAAAAGCTATTACTCTTTTTTTTTCTTTGCTACTCTCAATCTGTGAGAGCTGATTGTTTTCACTGTGCAGTTTATCCTCATCATGAAGATGAACATATCTTATTTTGTTGAAGAGATAAAGGTATCAGTCCTTTCATTGTTTAGTATTTTAAAATGTGGTACACTACTTCAAATGGATTTCTTCTGCCTTGTCAGTCAGAGTTTTAGAAATGCATTGTATAAGCTTTTTATACACACTCCTTGTTATATACAGTAACTCCAAGACAATGAGAAATTGTAAAATATATATACCATGCTTTACCATTGTGGTAGGCCTACATGGCTTCAAGGGACCTACATGGCTGACATTTAACTCAATGGTGTCAGAAAAAAATCTATAGATTATAGAGAAAATCTCAAATACAATTTGAAAATGTAATTTTATTGATTCTTAATAACCATCCATTTTCTCTGTTTCTCTCTATTCTATCTTCCCTGTGTTCTCAACATCAGAGTTGCCCGCTGAGGAGGGTAAGTGTTAATACACACACACACACACACACACACACACACACACACACACACACACACACACACACACACACACACACACACACACACACACACACACAAACACACTATACTAACAATAAAATAAAACATACATCCAATTAGTTCTATTGAATCATTTGGATTTGAAGAAGTCCCAGGCTCAGGGTACCACCTTTACAAATCCTTGATTAGCACAAGGGATGGGTCATCATCAGTGCTCTACATTGGCCTCTTTCCACAACCAATAAATCTGTTTAGGGAGGTGATCAAAACAAGCATGCACTATTTTAATTGAGAAATGTCTGGCACTGTATTGTGCAATCCCCCTTGCTCTAGTCGAGCACAATCCTATTTGTTATTGGACAACAGCTATTCAAATTTCTTCTCCTTCAAGGCCAATAAGTAAAAAATTACACTTTTTCATTTGGGCATCTTTGGAGACAAAGTTCAAATACCCAATATACTCTTCCTTTCAAAATATTTGCGTACACATTCGTATTTTGTGATTATTTACTAAAGGGCCTCTTTTTTTCCCTTCTCTTCTTCTCACCCAGGTAAGAGCGTCTGGGAGCTGATCGTTGAGCAGTTTGAGGACTTGCTGGTCAGGATTCTGTTGCTGGCTGCTTGCATCTCCTTTGTGAGTATTTAATTTGAATGTCAAGGCTGTATTTTGTACATTTTATCCCAGGTTTCACCTGTCACGTTATTCTTAAATACAAGTAACAGTTGCACAAGGTGTAGTAGTCTGTAGAATGAGTAAGAAATCCCTTGGACTTCACCAGAGGTGTTCAACTCATGCAGCAACAGTCCCCAACAACAGGAACTTTGTCATTGTGGTGACATTTGCATTTCACAAATGTCAGTGACGTTTTTCTCCTCTTCTCAGCTTTCACAAATGTCTTACTGCCAACTATAACTCTAGCTCTGGCTCTTCGGAGTGAATAATCCCCTTTGACCCCTGGGTCTTATGTAGCATCCTGATACAGATTATATTGCGTTTCACATTTTTAGACCACACGTGTTCAGCGAACATGCTTGCAGGCATTGCTGCAGTTGATCATTGCCATCTTGTCACTTTGTAAGACAACTTCTTATCCCCTTCCAAAGTCGCCCCACCCCTCTGTATTTCTGACGGGTTGGCTACTTGTGCAGGGAGGGGTGGACATTGTGAGGGCTAGTAGGAGGTGTATTAATTGCTGCCCCTTACTTTCCACCCTGTTGGTCAGCTGTCATTATGGCCTTAGAAGGCGAATGGTTGAGGGGCAAGTGAGAGATGAGGGTCAGGGAAGTATAGGGGGGCTGAGGGGTAAGGGTTTATTTTAAGAAAGATTCAAGCCAGGGAGAGAAACTGAATCCTTCGGGAAAGGTCAGGACTGAAGCAAGGAACGAGAGGCTTCCACAGAAAGTGGCAGATAAGATTGAAGTGGAATACGAGCAAGGAGTTATGGGACATAGAGATCAAATTAAAACAGATTATGTAATCATACTATGACATAGGGCAATGCTATATAGGATCATTAATCAGAACTGCTGATGAGAAGTTGACAAGAACATTTAAAAACATGAGAACTATGCATAACTGTACGAACACAAATGCACACATACATAAATACATGCAACAAACATTTTTTAATGATACACTATTACTTATTACTTATAATTATTACTATTACATTTTCCCCCCATTAATTAAGTCTTGATTTCACACAAACTCAAGTGAAGAAAACACAGGAAGCACTACTACCTTTGCAAATTCAACAATCATTGAGACATCAAAAGGCAGAAAAATAGAAAAAAACTACACTCCAGACGAGATTTTAATAAGCCAGCGAGCCGAGAACTCCCATAATGCCACACTGTAAAAGCTGACACCATCACAACAGCTGTGACAAATATCTTAAATACAGGAGACATGATTCATGCTGGACACTGTGTTCCTTTTCAGCATTTTGTGGTGCCCTAGGTTGTATTTCACATGCCAAATGCTAGGTGTTAACTGGCTAACTGGCCTCTGTTCCTATAGGTGCTGGCTTGGTTTGAGGAAGGCGAGGAGACCGTCACCGCCTTCGTGGAGCCCCTCGTCATTCTTCTCATCCTCATCGCCAATGCCGTTGTCGGTGTATGGCAGGTTAGTGAAAATGTTGAGCAACTCCTGTCTGCTGTGATGTCATGCTCATGTAGATAGTCATTTTGTTTGGAGATTTGCTCAACCTCCATTGAGGTTGAGCATATCTGTTCTTCATAGAAATGGGAAGAAAACAATTGTCTAAATTTGATAGCTGTTGAACCTTAACATTTACTATAAGTTTACTATAAGCATGCATATATGTTTTCTGCAGGCTGTCAATGACTCAGGCTATGTATGCATTGATCTGCTACATTGCATCCTTCGAAGAACATGGCTTGGCCATCAGGCTTTAGTGAGCAGGGGAACATTCCCTTCCTTATTGAAAGATGATGTGCCCTGCAGTCTTATTATCAATTAAATTGATAATAAATCTGTCTTTGACAACTGTAATTCAAAACGTATTCACTGAATAACTGCATATCCGGTCATATTGGATCTTTCCAAGTTTTAGATGTGAACTCAGTACTAAGAATGTAATTTCTGTCTATCAACAAGCCGATCTAACTCACAACGCATCTCAATGCAGCGCGTTGTGAGCTTGATTTCCGTTTTTTCTTTTGCTTTTTTTATTCAATCTATTAGAATTGTGAAACGTGCGGAATACCAGGTTGTGAAAAACATTTACACAAATCTCTTATCAAAATCCTTTTAGATGGGCGTCCACGGCCAATTACATATCAATTTGGGGATGCTTGACATGAAAATGTTTGAGAACCACTGATCTAAATATTGTATGATTGTACTTTTCACAGGAGCGTAATGCTGAGGATGCCATTGAGGCTCTGAAGGAATATGAGCCTGAGCTGGGCAAGGTTTACCGTGCTGACAGAAAGAGCGTGCAGATAATCAAGGCCAGAGAAATTGTCCCTGGAGACATTGTGGAGGTGTCTGGTATGTTGCTTGTGTTTTCCCCTTAACGTCATCACCATGCATTAGGGAACTGTTTTAGAAACCCTATCAAAACATCACTATTTGCGTTATTACTGCGTAATTATTTACATGGCCGGAGGGAGAGAAACTGGAGATCTTTTCTCTCCTTTTGCGATGGGATATTCTTCTTGAGGTGTAATCCAACCCCACAATCTGTGCTGTCAAGGACAGGCAAATGATATCCCTATTAATAGCGAAAGAATCCAATGGGTCAAAGGCTGTTTCGCTGTCTAAATAGCATTTCACTGCGTGACGAGATGGTCAGAGTCTATATAGTGTCAGTGAAGTCTGAGGAAGAAACACAGAGGCTTTACAATAAACACACATCCGATAAATGTTATTTGCTAAATTGTGCAACAGGCGAGCTTCCTGTCTTTATAAGGCAACGAGAGGGCGGGGGGAATGGGAGAGCACTGCTGTGAAAACATGCTGAGTGAAGGAAAACAAAATCATGGATATAAATACCCCCAATGGCACCTGCCCCCCTCACACCCGCCCGCCCTCTATCCCAATGTACACCTGTTGCTCATGGGCTATTCATTTCAGTGCAATCCCCCACTCCCTCTCTCTCTTTCTCTCTGCTCTCTCTCTGTGCCATGGTTCATTCTGATTGGGTGCTGCTATATGACATTTGAGATTGTTCTTAACTTTGGAAACGTATAACTTATAAAGTCTTATAACACAGGGATGTTATTTTCTTTGTAAACCTTTAAGAAACATTATTCTCATTTGGTATTTTGCAAATTATGTGGAATTTACAGTGGAGATATTGCAAAATTGATGACAAGGAGGCATAATAGATTCACGTTAATGCTGCTAAATTCCTTCTCACTGCATTAACCCTCCAAATACAACACACTGTTCTACGTATATGTGTATGTTCAATAACATTGGATAACAACTCTCATAACCGAAATGAACTCTCTGTCTGTGTCTACAGTTGGTGACAAAGTCCCCGCTGACATCAGACTTGTTTGCATCAAGTCCACCACCCTGCGTGTTGACCAGTCTATCCTTACTGGTAAGGTTCACAAGTCTACTGTATTATAGGGAAGGAAGGATTGGATGTGGATGTGGATGCTTACGGGCTGTCAGTGATATAATTACACATTTTAATTAATTTAATGAAAATGTAATGAAATTAATTTAATTATTCCTTGCAGCAATGTTTGTGTAGTGCATAAGGTATAGTGATCCTCAATGTTGTAGTTTGTATTCCCTGTTTCTAATCAATTTGATGCTGTTACCCTCAGGTGAGTCTGTCAGTGTGATCAAGCACACTGATGCAGTCCCCGACGCCAGGGCTGTCAACCAGGACAAGAAGAACATGCTTTTCTCTGTAAGTGTCTTCTATTTTTTATTATTCAATAGTTGTGGTTTTTCATCATTTCCTTTCTCCTCCAAACTTCACTTAATTTCGAAGTTCTCTTTTATTCCATGTCCACGATTGTCTTTTCACCTTCCTGTTCCTGTCTCCTCCTCAGGGTACCAACATTGCCTCCGGCAAGGCCATTGGTGTGGCTATTGCGACCGGTGTCTCCACTGAGATCGGTAAAATCCGTGACCAGATGTGCGCCACTGAGCAGGAGAAGACCCCTCTGCAGGCTAAGCTGGACGAGTTCGGTGAGCAGCTGTCCAAGGTCATCACCCTTATCTGCATCGCTGTCTGGGCTATCAACATTGGCCACTTCAACGACCCCGTCCATGGAGGCTCCTGGATCCGTGGTGCCGTCTACTACTTCAAGATCGCCGTTGCCCTGGCTGTGGCCGCCATCCCTGAGGGTGAGCAAAAATATTTTCAACCAAAACAATGTTTTCAGACAGTTACCTGGCCCGTGTCCTCGATTGTCTGTTGCCCTGCTTGTTCCTTATCACGCTCACAGTTTTCACCAATCTGTTGCAGGTCTGCCCGCTGTCATCACCACCTGTCTGGCTCTGGGCACCCGCCGTATGGCCAAGAAGAACGCCATTGTCAGAAGCCTGCCCTCCGTGGAGACCCTGGGCTGCACCTCCGTCATCTGCTCAGACAAGACCGGCACCCTCACCACCAACCAGATGTGTGTGACCAAGGTGGGTGTCTTTAGATCAAAGGACATGGAGATGGAGCGCAGCACCCTGTCAGGAAAAAGGAGACATTAAATGGTGGTTGATGATGCCAAGACAAGAAGACAAACTAAGGCCATACAGTGACAAAACAATAGGAAGTGAAATAAATAAAGTTGCATCTAAGATTGTCAATATGTAGCATAAAGTTAAAACATACCGTACATCCATACTCTCCCTACTCCCTACTTTTGATTAGTTTGTTCCTGTAAGCTAACAGATCTCTTTCATTCTTGCACACAGATGTTCATTGTCAAGAATGTTGAAGGTGAACATGTTGACCTTGATGCCTTTGACATCTCTGGCTCCAAGTACACTCCTGAGGGCGAAGTGTAAGTCTGATTTCCATGACAAATGTATCTATTATCATTACTACTATATTATAGACTATGTAGAATATAGACTACTATAGACTCTTATGTTCCAAGTTCAACACTGAGGCGAAGGCACACCTCTGTCTTTCAATTAATTCCTTTGTTGTTACATATTTCAGTTCCCAGGGAGGTTCCAAGACCAACTGCAGCTCATACGACGGCCTTGTTGAGCTGGCTACCATCTGCGCCCTGTGCAATGACTCCTCTCTCGACTACAATGAGGTACAGTTGATGTTTTGAACCTGTAAAAGAAGAAACACCCCACTGTCTTCAAATGCAGTGAAAATATTTAGGGAACCAGCAACGTTTCGGCCTGTACAGCCTTCATCAGGCTCATTGCTGCTTCCCTATTAAACATTTTCACTGCATTTGTAGGCGGTGTGCGGGTGTTACTTTTTTTGCATGATGTCGGGCACTTAGTTGTCCTTCCCCTACGCAACTGTCGCTTGTAAGTGTGCAAAAGCCTTTTTTTATTTTATGTTTTGAACCTGACATCTGAAGTAGGACAGTGGTAGGCCTCAACTCACAAGCCTTCAAACCTTTCTAATCACTACCTCTATTTCAACAGACCAAGAAGATCTATGAGAAGGTTGGTGAGGCTACTGAGACCGCCCTGAGCTGCCTGGTTGAGAAGATGAACGTGTTCAACTCTAACGTCAAGAACCTGAACAAGATTGAGAGGGCCAATGCTTGCTGTTCAGTAAGTGTCGTGTGCACTGTCCACTGCCATATAGTTGATAGAATCATACTCTTGTTCTTCTTCTTCATCACCAACCAACCGTCTCAAAATCACTCAGTTCTAAATATAACCATTTTAACTCTTCCAATAGGTGATCAAACAGCTGATGAACAAGAAGTTCACCCTGGAGTTCTCCCGTGACAGGAAATCCATGTCCGCTTATTGCACCCCTGCCAAGGGTGATGGCAGTGCCAAGATGTTCGTGAAGGTCAGTTCCGTCTTTCCGTCTCTTCCCATTCACAATACATTTGCTCATTATGCCTGTGCTTTTGTGGAGATGAAACAGTCATCAGTCATCAACCACTGTCAACGAACAATGTGAAAACCACTAATTTCTTCAACAGGGCGCACCCGAGGGTGTGATTGATAGGTGCGCATACGTCCGTGTTGGCGCCACCCGCGTGCCCCTGACCGCTGGTATTAAGGACAAAATCCTGGCTGTGATCAAGGATTGGGGTTGTGGTCGTGACACCCTGCGTTGTCTGGCCCTGGCCACCCGTGACACCCCCCTGAAGGTTGAGGAGATGGTCCTTGAGGACTCCACTAAGTTCATTGACTATGAGGTAAGAACCACACAAATTCTGGCTTTACCTGCCAGGTGCTTGAACATTGAAGGGCATAGTAGCTAAATATATATAACTCTGTAAACCTGTACTGACCTTCTTTCCTCCCATCTTCCCCCAGATGGACCTGACCTTTGTTGGCTGCGTTGGTATGCTGGATCCCCCTCGTAAGGAGGTCACTCCCGCCATTGAGCTGTGCAGAGCCGCTGGAATCCGTGTCATCATGATCACTGGTTTGTATACTTCCTATACCGTTTGCAATGACAGTTTATAGCCAGATGTTTATGCAATATGCAGCTAGTAGTGTCTGGCTAATGGGTAATATCAAGCAGTTGTGTGACTGAGCTCGGCCGTACCCGCTAACCTGCAGACTCTTCCTACTCCAGGTGACAACAAGGGAACCGCCATCGCTATCTGCCGTCGTATTGGCATCTTCAAAGAGGATGAGGATGTGGAGGGCAAGGCCTACACCGGACGCGAGTTTGACGATCTGCCCAGTGACGATCAGGGCCCCGCTGTGATGAGAGCTTGCTGCTTCGCCCGTGTGGAGCCAGCCCACAAGTCTAAGATCGTTGAGTTCCTGCAGAGTTACGATGAAATTACTGCCATGGTGAGGAGATCATCTCAACAGAAATATGCATCTTCACTATAAGATGATCTTCAGGTGTGTATACTGTTAGAAAAGTCCACGCTGACTGTGTGCCGTGCCTCCTCTGTCCCTTAACCCAGACTGGTGATGGAGTGAACGATGCCCCCGCCCTGAAGAAGGCCGAGATCGGTATCGCTATGGGCTCTGGCACCGCCGTTGCCAAGTCTGCCTCTGAGATGGTCCTGGCTGACGACAACTTCTCTTCCATTGTGTCTGCCGTTGAGGAGGGCAGAGCTATCTACAACAACATGAAGCAGTTCATCCGCTACCTCATCTCCTCCAACGTCGGTGAGGTCGTCTGGTGAGTGGCCACTTTAATATCTAGTTGTCTAATTCCGTTGTGTCTTCTTCCTCTTCCTGTATGCTCCTTTCCCCTTTTCTCTGCAGTCTTTTTTGTCCACATCACTGGGAAATTGTTCTCACGTGTCCTGACCTTCCACCCTTCTTCCCACCCTCTCAGTATCTTCCTGACCGCTGCCCTGGGTCTGCCCGAGGCTCTCATCCCCGTCCAGCTGCTGTGGGTCAACCTGGTGACTGACGGTCTGCCCGCCACCGCTCTGGGCTTCAACCCCCCTGACCTGGACATCATGGGCAAGCCCCCACGTAAGGCCAAGGAGCCCCTGATCTCCGGATGGTTGTTCTTCAGATATATGGCTATTGGTGGTAAGTAATTAACTTCTTCCGGTGTTTCATATAGTAGAATGACGTGGCCATGAGTGTAAACGTGTTAAAGAACACACTCAACATAGCAACTGTGACTTTCTTCAACAGGATACGTCGGTGCTGCCACTGTTGGTGCTGCTGCCTATTGGTTCATTTATGATGTTGAGGGTCCCGGTGTCACCTTCTACCAGCTGGTATGTACAATATCCCTCGCAGACACACACTTGTTACTCTCGAAAAGCAGTGTTCAATAGCACTGATTTAGGTGGTTTCCTTCCCGACAGCAACGATAATTATTTCACAGCAAACATTTTTAACTTGTATCTTTGCTTCTGGGGGGTCCCTGGAACAACATATTTTAAGATGGGGTCGGCGGCTAATTATGCTAATAACCAGCACATGGTGACCAAGTCTCTCTTTCTCTGTCACTATCTCTACACAGTCCCACTTCATGCAGTGCCATGATGCCAACGAGGAATTTGCTGGCATTGAGTGCGAGGTCTTTGAGGCTGAAGCTCCTATGACCATGGCCCTGTCTGTGCTGGTCACCATTGAGATGTGCAACGCCCTCAACAGGTACAGTACGGTTCGGCTCTGAGTATAAAACAAAATGAGGTCATTTAACTCTGTGTTATATTCAAGATTTCTGTTACTTTTACGTCAACATATGACATCAAGCCAAGCAATTAAATTAGCATTTAGCAATTTAGAAATCCATCACTCAGCGGAAGCGATCGTTCTTCTATTGCTGTAAATCCATCACGCTGCCTTTGATAGCAGTCTCATCCTCCATCTCTTCTCTCCAGCTTGTCTGAGAACCAGTCTCTGGTCCGCATGCCCCCATGGGTCAACTTCTGGCTGCTTTCTGCCATGACCCTCTCCTTCTCCCTGCACTTCATGATCATCTATGTGGAACCCCTGCCCGTAAGTCTGCACCAGGACTCATCACTCCCTACTGTCCCATTTAACCACTTAGGAAATGTTTTGCTTATAATAATGACATGCCCAAAATTACAACATTACAGGGCTCTGTGGACATTCTTGTTTAATTCACAATCATAATGTAGATTATTTTTGTTTGTTTGTCCGTTTGTTTTTTGGGTTAGGGTTAGGATTAGACTACACATATACACTGTCATAAATTTACAATGACAATGTTATTCAGATGTGACAGAGATCCATCACTCATTCCTTGCCTTGAATACCCACATGATATGCATGATATGGGACTCATGTACTAGTATTTCTATTGTGACATACCGTAATATTGATCACTCTTTTCTCTCCATTAGATGGTCTTCCATCTGACTCACTTGAACGTTGAGCAGTGGCTGGTTGTCCTGAAGCTTTCCATCCCTGTCATCCTCATTGATGAGGTCCTGAAGTTCGTCGCCCGTAACTACGTTGAGAGTACGTATCCTCACATTTGTGTCGTCCGATGATGACTCCTGCTACTGTTGGGTTTCCACGGACAGCTTTCAAGATTCTCTTTCTAAAATCTGACATTTTGTTCTAATTTCCCCCACTATACATTATTAATTGTTAATTAATAATTAATAATTTAACTAAGTGTACTTGAAATTAATCTATCAGTTAATTCATTATTTAATTATATGAATGTATTACTAATTCAATCAACATAATCAATTTTCATATTTTCTTCATTGAAATAATTCTATCCATCTACTTTCATTCACGTCATCATCTTTTCTGTTCTCTCATTCTTTCCTCATGTAACTCTGTAACTCCATTCATTAACTTGATATTAACTCACTTACCCCCTTTCTTTTCTATTCCAGTATATTAAATCAATCAACTTTCCATCATTAGGCTGTAACTAAAGCAAGGTATTCTACAAGCTGCTCTTCCAGCAACATTTCTTGTTATCTTTGTCTATGTTAGTCTATTTCTTTGTGTGTGTTTTGGGAGCGGGCGTGTCAAGGCTAAGTCTAATTTATAATTTGTCGCACGACATACTATAAATTACACTTCATGTACATTGTGTTATCCAGTGTGGTAGAGTGTTTGTTGACAAAATGTGGTACTCAGGCCTTTTGCCTTTACAAATTAATTGGATGGATAGAAAAACTTCTGCCTGGGGTCGACATCAGCAAATGAAATTAGTTCAGATCTGAGCCAAGTCTCCTGAGGAGGCATGTCTGAAGCCTGTCCTGGACAAGGGTCTCCGGACGTAAAAACAAGCAACAATCTTGTTTAAAAAATAAATAAATATATATATATATATATATATATATATATATATATATATATATATATATATATATATATATATAATCAAGCCAAAGAGCTTATCGTATCAGTGAAGGTCCTCAACATGTGAATGAATGATGTTGTATTCTGTTTGTATTCTGCATAAGGAGCGTGTAACAGTGACCTTTTTGGTACCGCTATAGTAGTACTATACATGTGTCATATCACCTGTAGCAACCTTGTATCTCCAATAATGCCCTTGTTTGAGGGGAAAACTAAATTCCTGAACATTTTAAAAATAATTTGGAGATCTGTGGTTTCTGCAGGAGACTGTCACCATGTTTATACCCATTAGATGCCTTGCACACTATGTAAGGAATGGATAGCAGTCGCTTTATTTGCATCGATTATTGCAGTTGGCTTAGAAATGTTCAATGTTACATTGAAGGCATTGGCTATACTGTAGCTGAGTGAACTTTTGACTTTATATTGCGGCTACATAGCTTCCAGGCGATTGGATTTGAATAGTTATAGTTAAAGATAGTATTTGTTCTCCACTAACATAATCCTAGTTGTATGTCTAATAACAATTGTAAAGTATCATTTACAACTCTAATTGTTTCTTTTTTCTTTTTTTCCCAGTTTCAAACGTACAATAGACATGCAGAAGAGTCTGCAAAGGAGGAAGATCACAACCAATGAGGAGGGGAGCTCTAGTGAGCCACCCAGAAGAGAGAGGACAAAACACCGGAAAACCTTTAAAAAAACAATACAAAATACATCAAAAAAATCTACATAAAAATAACCTCTATGTAAAGAAAGATGTATTGAGGTATATTGTCCCTGCGAATTACATAGTAAAGTATTTAAAGATTTTATTCTAAGAAATAAAGTATGTATTAAAAGTGACTTTTTTTTGTTAAACTTGGATATTCTCAGCTTGTCTGTTTGATTTTCCATCTCATTTACTCTTGTTCTTGTCTATGTTTCTCATGTATTGTGAAACACTGGCTGCCTTCACTGAGCACTGTATAGTGTGTGGGGGTGTAGGGTTGCAGAATGACTTCATATGGACAGAAAAAGGCACATGCTTCCCAGCTGCCAGTGCTCTCCATAAGCTCTGTGTAGTCAGTCGACACTGTTGGAAGTCCCATGACATAAATGGGCATGCCCGCACACTCACATGAACACTTTTGGTCTTATAGATATATCGTTTACATGACAAGTTGCAATAAAGTGATTACAAATTAATGTATTGTATTGTGTAGCACATTTTTGTTGAGCAATACAATCAACATAGATTTTCTCCTGTATATTTACCATACTAGATAGATAGATATATAGATAGATAGATAGATATGCACAAATAAGGCAAAGTGACTATTGTGTTGTAGTTCACTGTTGAATCTCTGATCTCCTGGCGACTGCAGAGTGCTGTCAAGTACAAAATGGGTCTTTTGTTTGCAGCACTGCCTGCATCGATTTAGAAAACAGGAAGTCCACTTTAGATCTGGGTTCTGAATGGTATGTCGGTTCCCTTCATTTGCTTTGCATAGTCTTCATCAAACATCTTTGATTGTTCAGGGGTGAAGTGATTGGCCCAATCACCTACCTCACCTGAATATGTGAAAAAGAAAAAAAGAAAAGATAGAAGAAAACAGAGGACTCGGTAGAATAATTGTTGTTTTCCAGCAGACCCAGTTAGACTAGAAAGTAACTGCTAGGGGGCACCATTGGATCGTGTAAACTTTAGCATGTGCAAACCAGTAGACAGATTCACAAATTTGGGGAATTCCAATTGCACAGCTTTAAAAATGATGGTTGATTATGGCTTATTTTTATGGATGTACACAGGCGAATTGATGCACACAGGATAAATCAGCCGTACCCATAATTTGTATTCACTTTTTCCTAGGGGCAAGCAATGTACTGTTTTGGATTGTTTAGGATAATCAGAGATCAACTGACCTTTTCTCATGAAAGGAGAGACAGAGTGGTCAAACACAGGCCCTGCGATAAACGAGTAGTTTGCCATAGGGTTCTCTTTCATGACCTTGAACGATGTGAGTTCCACAATGCGGTTGATGACATCATCAGAGAGGGACATGTCAAGGTAGTGCATGATGCGTTCCACTTCACGTCGTGGGTTCTGGGGAGACACAGGTTTTGAGTGTGAGTGTGTGGAAGAGAGAGAGAGAGAGAGAGAGAGAGAGAGAGAGAGAGAGAGAGAGAGAGAAAAAGACATCTTAACTTAGTTAACTTCTAACCTCCTTCATGTCCTCATAGAAAAGATACAGGATGCTCTTCTTATCTCTCTCCTCCCAGTAATCCTTCACATGGTCATACCAGGAGCCCCATGCCACTGTTGGAAACAGCAGTCAGTCCAGTTTTTATCATGGCCAGAGTTATACAGTATAATTGAATAGCACTAGAATGGCAATCCAAGCTGTAAATGTACAGTCAAGTGTCGAAGTGTCCTTGAGCAAGACCCGGAACCCCCAATTGCTCCCGGTGTGCAGGTTGATGCCTTGTATGGTTTCCTTCGCCATCTGTGTATGAATGGGTGAATGTAATGCACAATCTATGTAAAGCACCTTGGATAAAGACACTATATGAATACACCATTTACAATCCTACTGTACGTGCGTACGTGTGCGTGCGTACGTGTGTGTACAGTTGTAGTGCATGTAACTCGAGAACCGTTTGACCCACCAACTTCACATTCGACACACGCGTTCCACACCCCCACAGGGAGTGGGCCTAATGTGGGCCTAATGAGGCCAACTCCTTTCACCTGGGCCAGTCTCTGCCAGTGGGCTGAATTGATTGCCAAATACACTTTTCAGTTTGCAGTCTTCACTTCACACACAAGCACATACACAGATCTCCATGTGGGACACATGTGGGCTACAGTTAAAATGGGTGCTATGACAACGTTTGTCATTAGGTTTCCAAGTTGCATCGTTCTCAAGTAGGCCAGTGGCCGACTGCGACAGGCACGTACAGGTCTAGTACTTCAAACTCTGAACTCTGTCTATTTGGTTACATATACTCTATCAGAGTTAAATTTACTCTAGTATACATCAATAACCTACAGTATGCTATTTATGCTGCTGCATAGATAAGTTTTACACAAGATGTAACAATAAAGTACAACCTTGAACCCTTACATTCTCCTCGCATGAACTTGTGGATGTAGCCATCCCAGGGCCCTGGCTCTGGCTGTGTCTGATTCATACGGTCAAAGTGATAGTAGCTCACCATGTTGTCCTTAGCGTTGCGCGCCACATAGATCACCTTAGGATGCCAGAGGAAGGAAGAGTTAGAGGGAGGATTCAGGAGGATACAGAGATTGGGTGAAATTTAGGGCTGCAACTAGATGATTTTCTTAGCGATTATTCAACCAATTAATTTTTATATATCTACAAATTGATTTTAACCACCTAAAAGTTATTTTATACTTAGTGGTAAAATATTGATCAATTATTTTATACAGTTATTGATTATCAATATTTTGTTTTACAATTGATTAAATTGATTATTTGATTAACTTTGCACCCTTAGTGAAATTATGTTCTCGACTCCTTTGAATTTGAATTTACCTTAATTTAAACTTTAAACTTTGAACTTACCTTGCATTTGTTCCCCCAAAATCCAGTTGGCACCAGTTGGAGTGGCAGATGAGTCTTGATGACTCTTGGTGGATCCATTTTCTTCAGAAGGTCAATACCTGAAACATGCAATTATTCCAGTCAATCTATTTGATGTAAAAAAATATATATATTCAGTTTCAACAGACAGACAGACATGACTGCAGGCAGTCTATCTGTCTATCTCACATTCTGCAGAGGTCGGAAAGTAAGTGACTGAGGAAGAGTGCAGGGCCGGCGGTGGACTATTCGGCTGCTGATAATCTAAGCCTAATCCTTACCGTGCACTAATTTAACGTTTTTATTGGACTATTGGGACGTTGGAATAATGGTCCATCAGATTAATGGGTAGCCCACTAGCCCCACTTATTTTACACAACAACTAGAGAGGGTTTGTGTGTTGTTTGTGTTTTGCACAGCCATGGTAAATCTCAAGTATTGAGTTGTGTGTACACCGGCTTTCAGTGGCCTCTCCCTTGGGAAGGGAGTGTCTTTGAATGTTGTGTTTGTCCTTGTGTCAAGGCATCTCAGTTTACTATTTATTTTTTATTTATTTAGATTGATGGTATATTTCAACTTTCAGAATATACAGTACGTGTTTGGCCGTTTGGATATTTTCTTTTCTTTTTCCCCCCATTTCATTGTTGAGGGCCTTACACACGCATTATAACGCAACACTAGAAACTCTCTTTCAGACTTCTTATTAACAAAGAAGACAACTATCTGTTAAAATGGGATAAGCGGGAGTCGCACACTATTTTCTTTTTAATGTTCACTTGTCATACTCTGTTTCTCCTTCGTTTCTGCTTTATTTATTCGTTGCAAACATTTTAGCTGTACCCTGTTTATTGAAAAATAAAAATATATTAATCATTAAAATAAATAACAACACTAGACAAACCGCCATGCACGTTTCTATTCTTCAGGGGCAATATGCATACAGCTTAATGTTTACCTGTGTTGCCCAAATTAACATACAGTGAAATCTGTTAATTCTTCTGAAAAGCTCAGAAGCAATACCAATAGTTCCACACCAACAAAACTGGTTGTGTATTAAGGCAACAGCAATGTCAAGCACAATGCATGGGTGGTGAATAATGGAAACAGGATACATGGAGACTGCAGACTGCAGTTATGAAGCTGGACCAAGTCCATGTTGTGCATCTTCTATTTTGTCCACATTCGACTTAACATTATTGATAATGTTAATAATAAATAAATAACTTATTCATAAATAAGTGAGTTCTAACTCAAATGGTAGTCTAGTCCACACCACGATGATTATATATAGATACCTCCTTTGTGTTACTCTCCACATTACATGCTCACTAGACATTTTGGGAATGCATACCTGAGGGGACGGGGGGAGGAGAGAAGATTTCCAGGAAGGGAATCCTGATAATTGTTGGAGCCCTTCTGCAAATCTCGGCATCTCCATTGTGAAGGAGCAGGTCTACTATCTCCTGGGTCCATGTGGTTCCTTATGATCAAAGACAGGTAAACACTGAATGTCAGCTGCATAATATTCAACTTAATTATATTCTATTCTTCTGAAGCTCTATTGTATAACTGCCAGTCTACAGGTATAGAGAAAAGCTACCTGCTTTGGGATACGTGGCGATGAGTAGATCTGAGGGGTCAGGTTGAAAAGCCCAGATAGAGTCCCAGTTGTTGGCAATTTGGTTCATAAGAGGTATACCCCTGATGGGGATAAGTGGGAAACGATAAATGGCATCCCGGGCCTTCTCAATGGCATCGGACATGGATATCTTCTCCTCCTCTGACATGACTTAACGGTGGTGTCAGATGAAAACAAAGTTGTCAGAGCAGGCACAGAAAGTTGTCAGCAGCAACTGACTGCCGCCAACACCACACAGCTAGACCTTGCTCTTGTCTCGACTGATTCTTTTTTGGTCCCGTGTCAAATATGCACAGCCGGTCACTCACTGGAGCTGTGAATTTCTGCAAAAATGTTCCTGCTTGATTTAATTCCAAAGTACACTCTGTGTAATCATCCACTTTATATTATGTCCCATAGCTGGCCTCTTTCAAACAGCAGCAAGTCTTTTAGTTTTGTCTTTGTGTGAACTCCTCTTGTTTCTTCTTGGTCCTCAGCATTACATTTCCTTTTCCCTTTCCAAATTTAACATCCCCTTTTCTAGGGATAGCTAGGAGTTTCTCTCTAATTTCTTCCCAAACCCCTCCCTCTTGAAGATTGATTTGAAGATGAAATTCTTCAGTCACTCTAAAACAGGTCTCCCCTTTTTCACTTCTATCGTCACTGTCTGTGTCTGAATGGTTCACATAACCGTCTACACTGGCAGTTCCACAGACAGACCTGCTATAAGTGCCCTTATAGCCTAACTAACTAGCCCAGTTACATCTGAACTCCACTCTTGCTCCCAACAATAATACACTGAATATTATTCCTGAATCCAAAATTCTAGGAAAGGACAAGGGAGGGTCTTAAATCCCTGCATTCCACACGAACCAACCACCGTGGTAATGTCATTTCTGAGGGAGGAGCATGCTACTCATATTCTCCATGAGTTAGGTTGAGCATTAACTTTGACAGGTTTAACCAGATGAACAGGGAAGCAATAAGGAACAAATATAGAGGAAATTGGGTACCTGTTGGATATAGTAATACCAATAATATCCCTATTGGCAAGAAATCAAGCTTTTTGTTATGGCCTTTCTGTACCCAAAACTGACATATGTGTGGTGTGGTGTGTACTAATTTTCTTACAGAATACTGAGAGACAAACAATACCCTCTCCTGCACTAACCTTTGGACCCTTGGTTAAAGTGATCTAGTCATGAGCCAGTCACTGACTTTTTCCTGAAAAGGTTTCTTGCCTGCCCACTTCTCTACTAAGTTGTGCGTGTTAAATAGTGGGACCTAACATTTCCCAAAATCTATAAGAATCAGTGCAACCAATTTCCCAGAATTGCACCTTAGTTTTATATTGTATTTGTAAGCTATTGTTGTGTAATAATTGTTGTGTAATAAGTACAAAATGCATGCATAATAATATTGTGAGTTAACGCAACATTGTGAAGGACCCCTGGCTGGATCACACCCATCTTAGCATCAACAACATTGATTCTGAAATAGTTAACTATACATTACAGATAGGTGTTGATAGGTATTTTTAGTTAGTATTCGCTCTAACAGACTGCAAACTGCACTCAATGACGTTATGCCCTGTTCCCCGCGGTTCCACTAACTGATATTGCATGTCCGGACTATCTCTGCCCCGTGAGATAGTTCCTGTATGCAATATTCGTGACGTCTTGCATTATCTGTCCATTTGTAAACAAATATGTTTTTTGACCTTGTTGTTCAACACATTTTCCGGTGTATTGATTATGGTATACTGATTATGGTATCAGAGATCCTTGTGGAAACGCTGTCCGGATTGCATGCCTTCTTCTCTCCCAATACAATGGTGAATGAACCGTCATCCACCAAAATAACAGATCTACAAAAGAAAAATACCTATCAGGTGTGACTCCCTCTGTGTTACTCTGGGATAACAGGTTTGTTTGTGGATCGTGTTCGTGTCCATAGAGTTTTATAATTATCGATCGTGATCGTGTTACGACAAAAATAAAATCAGTGGAATGGGTTTTTTTCTATTGTTCTTAAATGGTTTGCGGGACCAAATAAAAAATGTAGCGTTATTATAAGTCGCCAGACTCGAGGTAGGACAACATACTTTCACAGAGCTGTGACTTCTGATCTCCGAATGGAGGCGTGGGTTCAAATCCCACTTCTGACATGGTTTTTGCATCGTTCTATCACGCAAGAATGCGAATCTTCGTGTCATAGAATAGAGTTGGTCTTCATACAGAATGTATGTTCATTCACTCACTATGAGTGATCTGCAATATTAATTTATATTTATATACTATGTTACTTATCTCAGACCGAAAAGCTATAGATGGGCAGACTGTGAAAAGGGCGACTAATTTATTTTAGCTCTATTTTACTGTTGCTGTAGTGTATACGGGATCGACTACACCACCCAAAATGCCTTGCGAGTGCCGAGTGCGAGCGAGTGTGCGACCAGATCCAGCATCCAGGCAAGAGGTCACCAGTAGCGAATGCAGGAAATAGGAATTACAAGTCGGCCAGGCGAAAAGCTGACACACCGCGGTGGGGGGGGGGAGGCAGAAAGCAACAAGAACACATCGAAACGTTAATAAAGACAATATAAATAAATAAGGTGTCTTTGCACAGACAGTATGCAGCGAGCATTACAGATAACCCAGGTCACACTTCCTGGTTACCGTATCATTCACTTCCAGTATCACAACCGTCAGAGCTGTCAACAACAACACAGCAACTGACGAGTAGTACTGGAACTGACTGACCAAGTGACCATGCGATCGTTATAGTGAGTTGACATATTGTTCTTTCGCTAATAGTCAACCATCACTTGTTTAAAATGTGTAGGCCTACAAAAGAAAAGACGTTAAAGCAATATGGACCAGTGAACGGGCTGCCAAGGGAACTGTGTGAAACGAATCAAATCCATTGTATCCAATTGTTGACATCGATCACACGCTGTCGTGCAGTTGCCAGTTACTAGCGACTGTTATTTTATTTTTGCACAATAATCACATTAATAGGCTGTTGCAAATTGCGGCTAGCTATTTATATGGTTATAGTCGTTCAAGCAGTCTGTGTGAATCTTTACAGTAAATGAATGGAATTCGTAGCATATTAGGCTCCTTCACAATTAATGTTATCAATTATCAGCTTCATTGTCATCTCATTGTACGGTTGTACCTCAGCATTGTTCGCATTAGAGCTATGGACCAGAGCTACCTCAGCATTAAGAACCTATAATTACGACATAGTGTAGTAAGGTTCAACTAACTATCATGCAATGTGTGCCAATTTGCCAAATATTATAATGTCTTAGTGGTTACCGATTAGTAAGCACTAAGCACACTGTACTGGACTGGAAGAGTGTACGTGTTCAGGTTCACAAATCAGTGGTTATTTTGGTTACAGCTTGTAACCTCTTTGGGTGGTTAAATTATCATTCTGGGACCAGCAAAGGGAGAGGTACATGAGGTGGGGTTGTGACTGAACTCAAGGACTACTAGATGCAGTTAGTAGTAACAGATGGAACCGAGGAAATCTGCTGTTGTGGTCTATTTTCATTCATTCTGATTTTCATTAACAACAATGTGCCTCTTCAGGAAAAGAGAGCCAGTGCCCAAGAGGAAGGGGGTGAGGACAAAAAGGCTGGGGACCTGACCTGAGGAGGAGAGCTATAATTGGAGGTGGTGCAAGCGAGCCGTGGATGAAAGGGGTAGGGCACAAGACGAGACAGGAGGAGAGCAACCAGAGAGAAAGAAAAGCACTAAGTGTGACCCAGGATGGAGGCCTTCAGGCGGACATACCTGCGTTTGTGTAAAGAGGGAAGTGTGGAGCCCCAGGAGTCCGTTCTGACACAGCTCCAAGAGACCAGGGTGGTGACGGGGGGCGCCAGACTGGACCTGAAGGCGCAAAGCCTGAATGCAGACACCTGTGCTGTGCTGGGCAGGGTCTTCCACAAAGATACGGTCTTCACAGAACTGGCTCTTAGTGACTGCATGCTCAGTGAGGAAGGTACTGTATCTTATGTGTGTGAGCCTCTGGCACATACTTCTGATTTAACGTAACGTACAAATGTTCTATGTCACGTGAAGTGATCATAATGGCACTTGAATATATTATGAATATACCTGTATAGTGTATATACCTGTGTGTGTATATATATACACAGTATTTTAATTAATTTTTTTATTGTCTTCGGTTATCATTTAAAGTCGAGTTGAAAAGAAAAAAGTTTTAACCTGTGGTCAAATTGTGCTCCCGGAAAAAAATAATCTTTGTATTTTTATATCCTTTTATACCCTAAATCCAATCATGATTTCTTCCTGTAAAACAAATAATATGTGCTTCTGTCAGTAAGCCCCAACCAATTTCAACCAATACTATCTAGCCCTAGAATGGAGGGATTCATGTCAGTGATATTCTAATTTGTAGCGCTCAGTAGTAGCACAGCACACACCCAATAATTAATTGTGCTGAGGTCTCTCTAGTTGTTCCTGTTGGGTACCACCTTGCTTAGAACAATATCTCTTGCCATACTGTCCATGTTTGTTCCTTCAGGTGCCAAGGCGCTCATCAGTGGACTGTTTGGTAACACCAGTATTAAAGTGTTGGATCTGAAGGTAACATTCTCTCTTCATTAACCACTTCAACCTACTGTACTTGCAGTACACATCCTACTATAAATCATGCGCCACGTGTCTGTCTGCATGTGTGTGTGTGTAAGGTTGTAATGCACGTAACTCGAGAACCATTTTCCCCACCGACTTCAAATTTGACACACACGTTTCACACCCCCACAGGGAGTGCAGTGCCCAGCCTCGAGTCGGTGGCATACACCGTTGTCCACAAACACCACAAAAGGCTCTGGTCAGGCTCTGCCAGTGGGCCTAATGAGGCCAACTCCTCTCACGTGTGCAATTGCCAGCCTCTGCCTCAGCCAATAGAGCGTCGCAGTCCTGCCCACTAGCAGGGCCCAGGAAATTATTCCCCGTTCATTTTCCTCATAGACATTTCAAAGAAAAAAAACGGCAGGTTACAACACTTTCGATGTAGTTTTTCTTCTTTGTAATTACTAGCCCTTTTGTGAGATATTTGCCCCCCTGCGCCCTGGGTGCGTTTTCGCATTTCTAATTCACTAATAAATTCATTATTAATCATTAATGTGTCAAATCGAAAAGAGGGCTTCGTTACGCCCTCCATATTATTATGGTCAATGCCTGTGTGAAAGGGAGCGATTGGTGCAGGCAGTGAGGAGCTACGGCTGTGTTTCTGACAGACATTGACTGAATTATAGTATGATTTGTTCAGTCCAAAATATTGTTTGTTGTCATGATTTGTCACAACTCGAGTTGGCTTTGTCCGCGGCGTAACCGTCTTTAAATAAATATTTTTTGAAATGTCTATGGGAAAAATGCATTGGGAATAATTTCCTATCCGTTGCTATGACAACGGATATTATTAGGTTCCCAAGTTGCATCATTCCCAAGTATGCCGGTGGCCAACGGGCACGGACAGGTCTAGTTGGTAAAACAAAGGAAAAACAGTGCCCTCTTTTTTTTTAGTCTCGAGAGACTAGTTGTACGTCAACAGAGGAAATTGGCAATCAAGAAGCTTACAGTCACAACGTGTTGCAATCTGATTGTAGATCTGATATTTTTTGCCAAGTTGCTTATTATGATGTTATTGCTTGATTGATTGATTGAATGCTTATGCTAAAACAAGACCCAGGGCAATACAAAACATAACGCAGATAATATTCTAAAATACAATACTATAAAGCTAAGCTGTACATGTATTTGCCTGTACTGCATATTTGTGATGTTGCTTTGTAGGGAAATAACCTGAGATCGACGGGTGCTGAGGTGTTGGGGAAGTTGCTCGCTCGGAACAAGACTATCCGTAGGTGAGAAATGTGCAGCTGTTATTATTAGGGCAACATCCCAAGATGCATGTCTGGTTTTAAACTCTGTGTACGTCTTATTATTGTGTGTGCTGTTGTGTCAGTGAGTAGTGCTCATGTGTTGCTTGCAGACTGGTGTTGGAGTGGAATGCGTTGGGCATGTGGGATGAAGCATTCTCTGTGTTCTGTGAGGGTGTGGGCTCCAATAACACCCTGACCCATCTGGACCTACGCAATAATCAGATAAGCCACCAGGGGGCCTCAGAGCTCGCTCTGGCACTGAAGAAGAACAGCACCCTGGAAGTTCTTGGTGAGGGGGGAAACATAAACTATGAATCAAATATAATACAGTCCTTTGCATATCTGCGATCAGTATTGTGACAATGTTGTGTGGTGCACCACTCTGGCCTCCCATACCACAGATCTCAGGTGGAACAACATTGGTCTTCTGGGCGGCAGGTCCATTCTGGAGGCTTTACAGCAGAACAAGACACTGGTACACCTGGACTTGGCAGGGAACAATATACCTAGTGACACACTCAAGGCTCTTGGTAAGGAGTGTATCTGCATGTATTCAGTGTGCTGTGCACACATATATATTATATGCGTATAACCCGTGCACAGCAGGTTTGTTCATGTTGCATCGTTACGTTCCCATAATATCCACTTATACCACGTGTATCTCTTGCCTTGCCCTGTCCGTGTGCTACACACACTGCCCTCCACTCTCACACACAGCCTCATTTCTGTCCCGTCCTTGCCCGCTCCCACCTGTCATCTCCCCCTCCAGAGCAGGCTATAGAGCGTAACTCTGAAAGACAGTCCACTCTGAACACGAGTCGCAACAGAACCCAGGTCCTCACCAAGGAGATCCAGACCATTAAGGAGGAGAAGGGACGACAGGTATAGGGCTGCGGCTACTGATTGTTTTCTTAGCGATTCATCTGTCCATTACTTTTTGAATCAATCGAATAAGCGCTTTTTTTTAACCAATCAAAGTAAAACTACCGGTATTCTAATTCATTTTTTATAATTTACTAAATTACTATTAGTCTGACTACTTAAGCCAGGGGTATTAATTTATTCAACTAGATCAGGCAGCGGGCCACAACTGTAGAATGTTATGTTGTGTGTGGGTGGCCGCACAGTATTTGTACATTATATTGATGTCTGAGGAATGCTTGTTTGTCATATGTAGCTATTAGGAGAGAGCCACGTGTGTTTAATGCTGCTACTTCATTTTGGTGAAGTATTCAATTGCTACATGTAAGCACCAATAACCTACACAATTAGCTCTGCAATGAAAATACAAAAATAACATCACATTGTATTTTTTCTGGTCATCATATCTCCCTGTCAGTACCTAAATCTGATGGAGACGATAGACAAACAGAGAGAGGACATGGGACGCTCCAGCAGGTCAGTGGTTTGGGATGATTGGCTTAACCACGTACAGCAAACAGCGAAGAATACCCAATCTACATCTTGACACATTTCTAGATTGTAGATTTGGTATTCTTTCTATATTTTTTAATTTGTGAAATGTGAAATGTTAAAAAACATTTGCCCATGTTATTGTGCCCAAAATAGATATACCAGGTTGAAAGTGTTTAAGGCACATTTTTACTAACAGTTGACAAAAATGTCATATTATCAACATAAAAAATAGATTAGTAGTTAGAGTTGGATAGATAAAATAATTGGAGATCCCAGCACTCAAAGTTAAAAGAGGGAGCCTTTATTTAAAACAACATGTTTGGACCACACTTGACTTGGTCTTCATCAGGGCTTGGTTAGGGTTAGCCCTGACGAAGACCGAGTGTGGTCCAAACATGTTGGTTTAATAATGGCTGCTCTCTTTTAACATTTGAGTGCCTTTTTTATCTGATGTCTTACCACGGTTTAATCCAGGAGCACCTATTACTATTTTTAACTACTTTGACTTTGCTGTCTCTCTCTCTCTGACCACTTTAAACCTGGCATCATTATTCTATATTAAATTTGGCATATGGCCCTTCCGTGTTTCAATATTAACGGGTGCACTACAAAATGTCATGTTTTGGGACACATAGTTTTCTCTTGTTTTACGACACGGACGTGACGCGGCCATATTATGGAGACCACTTGAAACTGGATTTTCAAGCTGTGAAGTGTCCTAAACAATCACCCCCAAATATTCCCCCATATATATATTTTGCCATTGTGACATTGTAGATAGGCTATTTCCACCAGCAAAGTATGAAAGGGCATAACTGGTTCAAATGTTTCCCCCCTGTCAGAACAACCTCTATCCATGTTGGCCAGCTCCAGGAAGCACTGAACGAGAGGAAGTCAGCTGTCAACTCAGTCACCGCCAAGTACGCTTCATCTCTTCCTTTATTCTCGGCTCATACAATGGAAGCACAAAATAATATCTTACTTGAGATCCGACTGGTGGACAAGTAGTCCTGCCTGAAGTTCAGTATTAAAATACTCTACTGTAGTATACAGATCGGTTAAAATAATGTTTAATTCATTAAAATAAGTTTTATTTCTATGTATATCGACAATTCGATATGTATAATTTATAATCTAATTATCGATCCCTTTTTGAGAGTTCCTAGTTTTTTACTAATACATAAATAAACAGAAGGAAATGGCCATCTTGGTTGGTAAATGGTGCATTTATATAGAGCCTTACAGAGATTCTGCATTACATTCACACACATTCATACACCGATGGCAGTGGAAAGTGGAACCATGCAAGGCACCAACCAGCACATCGGGAGCAATTAGGGGTTCAGTGTCTTGCTCAAGGACACTTCAACAGTAACTCTGTGGGAACCCGGGTTCGAACTGGCAACCTTACGGTTACCATCCAGCCACTCTACCCCTGAGCCACTGCCGCCTCACATTGTTATTGATATATTATAGACTTAGTTGTGAGTGACCCCATCTTTTTATCATAATGAGAGGCATATCCCCTGACTCAGCCTCATGCAGACTTTACAGGTGTTGAATTTTTAATCAGGTGCTTGGAGGGTCAGCTATTATTAGCAGCCAAAGATTCCCAGGTACATACACGACCCCAACAGCATGTCTATTTATTCTCCGCGATGACCCACATACTGCTGTCCCCTTTTCCCCTTTTCCCCTTTGGGAACTGTTTTTGTGGATACTTCCATTAGACAAGGTGGCACCTGGCCACCTGTATTTTATCCTGCGTGTTTGGCTTCACACAGAACCATTTTTACCAAAGTGGGAAGGAAGAGTGATGGCTCGCTAACTTCCATCCTCAGAGGAAAATTACATTTGCAGTCGGGGTCTATTTGAGTTTTGCGGGGTGGTCATTGGGAGGGTCTCCTATTCAACTTAATATCTACGTCTAGTTTGCACACCCTACTCAGGGACTGCGCAAGTTGGTAAACGATAATTAATTGGGAACCCTGCATGTCTCCTTAGATTGAGCAAAATCCAACTTTGTTTGAGTTGTGCATGCATGTTGCTAGCATAAATCATGCAATGTCTCTGAGCTTTCAATCATGTTACTATTCATTGCATCATTTTCAAAACAATAGTCTGCCTCATCGATCTTCTACTTTAGTAAGCACTTATTTTCTCCTATCTTATTTTATTTCCCTTTAGTATCTTTGGTTGAATGGATAGACTGTGCATGCTTCGAAGTTACAATGATCATGATGTGTTTGTGTGTACTCAGATTGCAGATGACAGAAGCTTCCCTTGCACTCTCTGAGCAGAAGAATCACAATCTGGCAGAGCTACTGGCTCGTGTGAAGACCGAGAAGGATGAACAGCGGGAACGGCAGAATAGAGAGAGGAGGAAAGAGCAGGAGGTTTGAACCGAGATACTGAACGGACAGAGAAGAAACGCATTAAAATGACAGGGTGACTGGGCTGTCATGTGACCACTGTGTGTCCTCTGCTCTACAGGACGGCGTACTCAGAGAGAGCAAGCTCCTCAGAGAAATGCAAAACACAACAGAAACCAATCAACAACTCAGGAATAAGGTGCGTGAAAGGTGTGAGATTTTGTGACCAGGTGACCGGGTCTGAATTCACTTTCAGTACTTGTACTGAAATGCCCTGGTACTGTAGGTAGACACACACTTTGACCACTTGAATGGGTTTCTCACTTTAAAACACTTCTGGGGTCATTTGTATTTTTACTTTGGGCTTTTGTGTACACCCCAGACAGTTTTTACGTTGCTTGATTCGATATTCATTTGTACATCAGAAAACCTGTATTCTTATCACAGACCTGTCTATCCTCCATGCCTGTTGTAAGTGTTGTATGCATGTGAAGTCCCTGGAAACCATTCTCTCAACTGTGTGTGTTAGGTGGAGGAGATGGAGCGCAGATGTAAATGCCAGCAACAGCAGATCTTTGAGCTGAAGCAAGAGCTGACCAACACTACAGCAGAGCTAAAACTACGGCTAGCACAGACAGAAGGTAACATACAAACGCACACTGTAGTTTCATATGGTAATACAGTACCTATTTGTACTTTGTTTCGCATCCTGTCATGCCGGTATCTACAAGATCTGATATTTTTGGCATGCGCAACGGTTGTGCAACCAAGTATAAATCAGGCTTAAGGCACTGCACACAAAAGACCAGTTTATAGTACCAGGTTTATAGTGTTAGTGTCCTGAAAACCACAACTTTTCTTTCTCTCTCACCCTCCATCAGATCGTTTGGAGATGGAAAAGAGGAGGTCCAAACAGGCCTTGGAAGACATGGATAGTCTACGTCAGAAAGAGGTACTCTCCAGGATGTAGTTACAATTATAATTTACAATTTAGAGCTGGCAAAGTGCTAGGTCAGAGAACACTAAACAGCATGAACCTTAGTTATAGGAGTTAAACACATTAACCCTAGCATTCCTATTCTGGAACATTCTGTGAAAATAGCAGAAATAGCAGGAGCGGACCTAGTATAGAGCCCTAACTGAACCCTGATCAACTAAGTACAGTATAAATAATTGTGTTGCAGATCATGTTTTCATAGAAGTTTTATTAATATTATCAAATGTTTTGTACAGGTTGACAATGTGAATCGGCACCTAGAGGAAAGCGAGAGAGCTTTGCAGGAACGCATCTTCAAACTGGAGAGTCAGAGAATCCAGTTGGAAGAGGTCAGCTTTTTAATAAAAACATAAAGTAGATTTAAAAGCATGAGATTTGCATGCTTTTAAAAAAGCATGGTAAAAAACAACAGTATAACACAGACATTAAAATGTGCAATGTGTAATGCTGCAGGAGCTGAGCAAAGCAAAGGCGTTGTGTGTGACAGAGAGAGCCCAGGCAGAAGAGGAATTGGGCAAAGTGCGTGCTCAAATCCGCCTGGAGCAGGTACGCTTTGAGAGCGTGTGAGAGTGTGTGTAAATAAGGTCTTTTTATGCTGCGGCAAATCTTGAAAATGGCATATTTACTTTTCATTCAGTCTAACATTAAAAGAAAAACATTAGGGACATTTTTTAAATACTGTATTTTCCCCCTAGTTAGACCCCTCTGCTCCATAATTTTGGGTCCTATTGGAATATGTCTGTAATTTTTTTATTTTCTGTGCTACATCGATAACATCAATCCGCCCCAAAAAAGAACAACCCAAAACCCCGGAAACAAAATTTAACGGGTTATGGAATATCCTTAACTTGACAAAGTATAAGTATATTAAGCTTGACGGGCACATAAGAAAGAAAGAGATTCAATTGACATCAGTTGACTGAATCATTATCTCACAAGAAAAGACACAAAACCCCCCTTCCTTCCTTCCTTCCTTCCTTCCTCTCTCCCTCATCCACATTGGTTCCGGGGAGCAGCAGGAACATGCAGCCTCCTTGGAGGAGAAGCTTCGCTCTGTGCGTCAGTCCCGTCAGGAGGCCCAGACGTACTGCTCCCAGCAGAAACAGACCATCGCCGACCTGCAGTCCAAGAACGGACAACATAGCGTTGAGATAGACGGACTTAGACGCAGGATTGAAGAGCTGCAGCAGGTTTGCAACCCACAACATGCACAAAATATGAATAGCACCCACACAGATTGTATCCTCCTCCGTTCAGATGTTCTTCAGTGTGTCATGGATTTGTGCTGGCACATGTTTGAGGGTGTATATTTGTTTAAAATTGTGCTTTCTGTGTCCAAAACAAACTGTGTTCTGGTACCAGGACTTGTCGGGTAAGGACCAGGAGAAGGTGGCTGAGGTGTGCAGGGTGAGGGTGGAGCTGCAGGAGCAGATTGGACACCTGCAGGCTGAGAGGACGGCGCAAGGGGGCCTCAAAGAAAAGATCAGCGCTTTAGAAAGAGAGATGAAAGGTGCACGATCACTTGGCGCTTGCCCTTCTTCTCTTCCTCTGACCTTCTCCACCATTTCCCTCTCTCTCTCTCTCTCTCTCTCTCTCTCTCACACACACACACACACACACACACACACACACACACACACACACACACACACACACACACACACACACACAATCACAGCTTTCCCATCCTGTACAGTTTCATGGTTAAACCTGCATTCATCATCCAGACCATTATACTGTATGTGTTTGCTGTTCCGTAGTGCTCGCCAGCAACCACAGAGAGGCGATCCTTGACAAGGAGAGTGAGATCTCCTCCATGAAGGAGAAGCTGCGTCTGAGAGAGGCAGAGATTCAGAGGATGAGGGAGGACGAGGCGCAGAGAGCCAGCTACCTCCAGAGTGCCATCCTCACCTACGTTCAGGGTTCACCACTGGGCCACTACAGCAGCCCCAAGAAATGACCCATTTTACTTCTTTCCACCGCTGATGTTAGGATGTGTCATTGTTGCTTAAACACAATTGAAGGTATAAACATTCATTTAGGGTGTTTCAGCATAGACAGCATAGACAACTCCAGTACAAAGTTCCTGCTGGCACATAAACACCTACAGTAAATGAGACAGACCCCCAAAGACAGTAATGTTGGCTTCAGTTGTGTTTTACCCTTCTGTGACAGTCTATAACAACAGTCTATACAGCCTGACAGTTTCTATTGCTTAAGGGGGGGGGCTGTGTCCACACTAGAAAGCGTTTTTTGTTTCGTTTGTGACAGATCATGTCTAGAGCGCAACACATGCATTGACCTCTGCTCAATGATTGTGGGCGTGTCTATCCAATTCTGAAGGCGGTCCGCAAAAAAGAAGAAAAACGCTGGATGCCAATAGTACTGAAACGCGATGCTCGGCGCTAGGAAGAGGAGTGCTTCAGCACGTCTTTACCATAGAAATACATACAATAATTGCCAACTAAAATAAAAATGCTTTCTGGGGACATAGCCCCTATGGCTATAGTGAAATTGATTTTTGGTAGAATGTTTGTGTTGTATAACTAACTACCTGGGCATGATTTAAGTCCAGTTGTAGCTCACATGGCATATGGCTGAGAGGCATTCCAAGAGTGCCAAAATCTCACAATATAGCAGTCTGAACAAATCCACCTGTGTTTACCTTACCTGTAACCTAGCATCAGCCACCCCAGATGTTAGTAACGCAATAGTTTTCATTTTGTTTTTTTGTTTTTAAATACTGAAGCAATCTGCTTTGTTTGCGTTATTTTATGTGCTAAGAGTGGGATTTTGAGACCTGTGTTGCCATGCAATGCGAGTGTGTGGAATTGCTACTTGCGGTGAATTGCTTACAGAGCACAGAAGCAACAGATCAAGTTGATCTACACTATTTGGACTGTAGCTGCAGTATACAACCCATGGTTCCACCAAAGTTCAACATTTCTGTCAAATTGACATTATCCTATGCTGTTTCAGCTCTGTATCAGTGCTGTAGCCTGTAGGTGCTCAGATAATGGCCAAGTAATTCTCACATGCATGCAATAAAAATGCATTTAATCACGGGTTGTGCTGAAAATAATCCACAATCCAACATTCAGTACATTTGATTGTTTGCACTATCCAGTGAGTAGAATTAGACTGAACTCAGCAATCTATTGAAAGCAAAGCCAGGATAGTTGTTGGCACTGTTTATGTTGTTTACATGCTGTACAATATAGTGTCACTGACTGATGAGCCTAATTTATACAGTGTTGTACTGCAAATGCCCAGAGCCATGATCCATGGTCTCGGACAGTATAAATTAGCCTATGGTCAGGACCAGCTGAAAGAGATTTGATCTACATAAGCCCATATGTTTTATTGTTTGTGCTACACATACTATTATTGTTTAAGCTATTTTCTCTGACGGTCAAATTTAGAGCATTAAAATGGCTTAATGTGAATTTACAGTTGTATGTTCTATTGCGACCAAGAACATGCAGTTTCCTAAGAGCCTCATGGCAATGATAGCATCAGTGATGTCATCATTGCTATGAGAGGCTCTTAGATCAATGATTAGTGTGACATTGTATTACCTTTTTTATTATAACTTTTATACGCTGTTATGAAATCAATGAGATTGATTGATTTCTTTCAGGTGGGCTTTTTGCCATTTTTTTGTGTTTCATTTTATATTTCTGTCAGTGAAATGTGTTTTGGAAATAAATTATCATTTTTTTATGCATGTTAGATAATTATTTACATTTCGTATAGCCTATGATAATCTAGACAAGTTACAGGAGTGTATTTGTGCAGTATTTCCATAGAGTATTTCGGAGGTGTAGTCGAACAATGGGAAAGTGTGGCAAATCAGACAGTTGGGATGAGGTCACTGGGGCATGCGGGCAATGTCTCTTTAAATGCTCTCGGTCTTTTCCGGATTCATTCGGCAGTGCCCGACATCGACCCCTTTCACTGCAGCTCCATCACTGAGTGGACTGGCCCGCTTCTCTCAGTCGAAACCACACAGCAAATTGTTGGATCTATTTAACTTAATTGTCAGCTTATTGACGCCGCCAGCTCCATTACAAATGCAAGCTATAAAATGTGTGGTGGTCGGCGACGGGTAAGCCTTTTTTATTTTTATTTACACAAAGCGTATTTCTTTTTTTCATGTGTGATTCAGTGATGCGTCCACGAATGGATGGGAGGATGCTATCAGAAAAGGGGCTGGGGCTCTCCGCGGTTTGACGGGTGGTCTCGTCTATGAGGTCTGCTCGTTGCAATGCAAACAACTAGCCTACGCGATGTGCTTGCTAGTAGAACCATTCTCAGATGTTTTAAGACGTACACTTGTCTGATCGGGTGTTATCTCGCTCTCGAATTGTTGAGCCTATTGTAGGTTACGAGTAGAGCGCCTTGGGATGCTATGCAGGGAACACCTACACGCCTTACTGTACAACGTTAGGCCATTGGGCTGAAGTGCTGATGCACGCTAAGGAATCCGTGGCCAATATAGGCCCGCCTTTCTCTGTTGTGTCTTATCTCATGTGTTTTATTTATCATATAATTTCAGAGGCTACTGCTGCTATATGCCATTCAGCTGTATTGTTTAGACATTTTCAGCGAGATACATGATTCATTTCCCCTCCTCACTGTCACATTCACCTGTCAAATCCAATCCATGCCCTTAATATTTATTTCAGCCTGCCTGGCTATAGTAGCCTAGATGGATGTGTTACTGTAGACATCTGAAGTAAGGCAGAGAGCTCAGTGTACTGAGGTCATTAATCAATAAATGACATGCAGATGCCAAGGCGTTTATCGGTGTGTCTCTGATTTAGTGGTCTGTACCACTACCAGGCATGAACCCATACTGTCAACCACTCCTTGTTTTTCCTCCTTTCCATCCCTCTCGGCCTCTCCTCTGATGTCATTCCCACCTCCTCTCTCCCAGCCAGCGAAACCCACTGACCTCAGATATTGTGATACACTCTCACTTGCATGTGCTTACATCTGTAGCACACCAGTAACTGACACACACACACACACACACACGCAGACACACACACACACACACACACACACACACACACACACACACACACACACACACACACACAGACACACACACACACACACACACACACACACACACTCACTCACTCACTCGTTATTGCATGCATGAGTGCACCGGCGATCTCTCGATCACTCCATACTCATCCATTCCACTTCCAATTTGCACATTTCCCTCGGACAGGCACACAGTGCACTGCCAGTGCCAGCCAATATTCCGCTGTGTGTGACTGAAAGCAAGAGAGATGCGAGCATGTTCCCATTCATGTGTGTGTGTGTGTGTGTGTGTGTGTGTGTGTGTGTGTGTGTGTGTGTGAGGTCTTCTACACCCTCCAGGCAATGTGAATGTAGGACACTGTCTGTGTGACACTGAAAGAGGGAGAGGCCGGCGCCTTAGTCTTAGTGTCTTTACGCACACAGCCACACACACACACACACACACACGTGCACACATGCAAAAATGTTTATTTTTTATATATAATGTTTAAAGGCTTTCATTATATTACAAACCTCTCTACAACATTGAGCCACCAAATATCTCAGTAGACTTTGTTGGTCTCTGAGATTATGTCTGCTCTCCAGATGTTCTTTAATCGTTTCTGTCAAACTTGAGAGCATTGCTAATAAGATTTAAATTTGACTGTACATGTTTGATGCTGGACACTAGATCTTTAATATTGGATATATTAGAACACATTTTTGTGTTTTCTTTTACTTAGACAGTTATATACGGTACTCATATTCTCCCTTCCTCTTAATCTCTCTCTCTCTCTTTCTTGCTCTCCCTCTCCCTCAGGGCGGTGGGTAAGACCTGTCTGCTGATCAGTTACACCACCAATGCCTTCCCTGGAGAATACATTCCCACTGTGTGAGTGAACCACATCATGCAAATGTTTTATGGCATGGCAAAGATTGGACAGGGAAGCCTCGCCTTTATACTATATATCTTGTTTGCTTACTATTGAAGCATATCAGTTCCAACCATATGTTAACGAGACAGCCTGCATGTGCAATTGAATGGTCAGATATTGCTTTGACATATAACATTTCACTAAAGTGCTCTGCTCTTCCCTGGCCTACAGCTTTGACAACTACTCCGCCAATGTTATGGTGGATGGAAAACCAGTCAACCTGGGCCTGTGGGATACAGCAGGACAAGAGGACTATGACAGGCTCAGACCACTGTCTTACCCACAGACGGTATCCAAACACTCACATACATGTGTACTGTGCACACATACATACCTAATTCATGCGTTATCTCTCTTGCTCTCTCTTACACACATGAAAACATACTCAATTCTTTCCAAGGCCTCTGCACACAGCTTTTGAAACTGCATTTATACACGTGTGCGTGCGTGCGTGCGTGCGTGCGTACACACACACACACACACACACACACACACACACACACACACTCACACTCACACTCACACTCACACTCGCATGCATGGGCACACACAGACTTTGCTCTCAAATGGCCATTTGTCTGATTCTCTCCCAGGATGTGTTCTTGATATGCTTCTCGCTGGTCAGCCCGGCCTCCTTTGAGAACGTCCGAGCTAAGGTCAGTACGCTGACTGACCCCTTGATCCATCTCCCCCAACTCCCCTTCCCCCACGTGCCGAGTCTGACCATAAGGAGGCATATCTATGGCTTCACCTGGCGTCATCTGCTGCGAATGCCTCCAACCAGGCCTCATCTTAGAACATTGTGCATTTTAGTGCCTGAAGGGCATCGAGTGCTCTCACATTCTGTGTGGAATGTGTCATGGGTTAAATGTTGTAAGGCGAGGTCTGAAGGGGGCCAAAGACTGTATAGAAATAGTAGCGGCACACTGTGGTTTCAGCTGCAGAGCACCCTGAGGTGGTCTCATGTGAAATTGCAAACATTTGTCCAAGGTCGAAACTCTCTCTATGCAGTTTTTTGTGGTTCAATGATATCCTTTCAGTGCATTCAGGTGAATCTTTGACAAATGTGTGCTGCTTCTGCATCTCGTTCCACAATCCACAGATTCTTGTAATGGTTCACAAATGTGTCGTCATGGAATGGGGTCCATTGCTTGAGCCACTGTATTGTAACTTTTTTCTCTCTAACTGAACTTTCCCCGTGTGTGGTGCCTTAGTGGTACCCTGAGGTAAGACATCACTGCCCTAACACACCCATCATACTGGTGGGCACCAAGCTGGATCTTCGAGATGATAAGGACACTATCGAGAGACTCAGGGACAAGAAGCTCTCCCCCATCACCTACCCTCAGGGCCTGGCCATGGCACGGGAGATTGGTGAGGCTGTTTGGAGGGCTGGATATGTTGTGTATATCTGTATGTATATGGTGTGTGTGAGTAGAACTCTTAATTTAATTTCTTTTGACGAGTGCAATGGTGAAAGGAGACACAGCTAACATTGAAAATAGATTTTAAATAATAGTCATTAGAAAAAGCAGAATGGTACTGACTTGTTTCAGCATTCTGATGATGGCTGTGTGCTTGAAACACGTGCGTTGCTGCAAGCCATGGAATATTCTGCCTTCATCCATACGCATTTATGTGATATGAGAAACATGCAAACACACCAAGATTGATCACTGTATCTTCGCTGGCTTTACATTACGTTCTCTCAGTGTAAGGCTGTAAGCAGTTGTGCCACAAACTAGTGTCGCGTCTAGAATTGCACAGAAAACCCAGAAATCGTCTCCCGTGCCTTTAACTGGCCTCACTGTATTTTCCCATGGGAGAACTAAGTTAAGTGTGTTTCACGTCTTTTAACACACACACACTACGATCGTCCTGGTTTCTCAGGGGCTGTGAAGTACCTGGAGTGCTCTGCACTGACCCAGAGAGGACTGAAGACGGTGTTCGACGAGGCCATCCGTGCCGTGCTCTGCCCTCCACCCGTCAAGAAAAGGGGCAAGAGGTGCACCATGTTCTGAGGATGGTGTAACACAACAACATAACAACAACCACTACTTCTCTGAGTGTATGAGGAAGAGAGAGAGAGCGAGAGAGAGCGAGAGGAAGAGAGAAAGAGTGTTAGCACTGCTGAGATTTTTCTTCTTTCTATTCATGTTTTTCAAAGTGACAATGGCATCAAGACCACTACACAAACGTTTTTTTTTTTACATGACTTAATATGTTCATCACACGATGAAAAGCATTGACTTTCCATGTACTTTGTATACATAACTGCATCAAGTTGCCATTGTATTTTATATGCACAGAATTGACAAAGCTGTCTATTAATCTCATTCATGACATCCCTCCGTTATCAGCCATGCTTGCTTGAGTTGATGCAGTGTTGACTAAATAGAAAGTGAACTGTGAATTCGCCTTCAGGTTTGAAGTTACCCAGGACATCTGATGTTGGATCAGTGATCACATGGAGAATTAATTCATACAATTGGCAGGCAGATTGAGGTCAATTGGCACTATACTGTATGTTTTAACTTAGAGCCATATTTGATGTACCCAAAACACTTTTTTAATTGTTTTTCTTAACCACTTAAAGCCTATACTTCTTTGTATGTCAAATAGCTAATCTATAAGCTACATTACAAGTCTATGGATCTGCTATTTGTATGCCGAAAGTTCTACTGGTTTCGCAGAATGTTCGCCTATGATGACATGTCCAGAATTAGCCCTAGAATGTCTGTGATATATTACACATACATTTCATGTGTCCCATACAGAACCATAGATAACTCCCATGCCCTCCTGGGCAGCAGACTCATCGTGGCGGCATTAAGAGTTGTAGTGCTGTGTGTACTTATCCAAATGTTAGCAGGACTGAACATTATGAAAACGTCCTTTGGCGAGCTCATAAGTATGGGCTACACAACTGACAGGTGAGGTGTGTGTGTGTGTGTGTGCCCCATACATATTCTCACCAAAGACGAAGTTTTCATATTTTCAATCATTTTAGGCCCCGTTGGGTAGGAGAATGTGGGTCTGGAGAATCTGTGTGCAGCTTGTGCAAAGGTGGATATATTTGACTAAAGATCTTTTCTGCTAGAACTTTCAAATGGATATGAAACTAACGGACAAGTCGCAGCAATTAATTATTGGGTGAACTATGGTTGTATATATGAAATAAATATATGTAATATCACAGCCATTCTAGGTCTCGCCGAGAATATGGATGCTAGGGTATCATGTGGTTATGAAATGTTGGTCTGATCGTAGGCAGGGGTTTCTGGGTAACTTCATCTAACTCTGTGAACGTGTGACGGACAAGCATGCCAAACATGTGGGCTGTACAACCTTGCTGCCTGAGTTCTGCCTCTGAGGTGGAAGAGCTTGCATGGGTCTTAATATTATCTGTCTTAATTTATCCCATTGTTTTAGATCTCTTATCTGTGTCCTGTGTGTGGCGCAAGCATGCATGTGGGGGTGTGCATGTTTGTGTGTGCACGAGTGTGTGGAGACGAGCACATGCTGGTATCAATGAGAACGTGAGCGTGGGTTAGTGTGTAAAAGACAGTATTGTTTTGAGCAGATTTTTTAGTGTCAAGTTTTTGGTACTATTTCATATTGTATTGTAGTAATACACAAGGCTTTTCAACAGTCAACAAAGAAAAAGGGATATTGATTACAAGTCTAGTGATGTACAGAATAACCCTTAGAGAAGGAATGCATTATGAGTATCTACATGTACCTGAATATTTATCTCTTAAACTAAAATGATTCAAAAAGGATTATAGTCAACTGACATTGAATTTAGAATGTTACAAAACTATGTAAGATAAAGATGCCAATCATTGTACCATTTGTCACATGTGGCAATCAGTGCAGATTGCACCTTTTATGAAACACATTTCTGTATGGTTTGTGGAACTAGAGTGTCTGTCTCCCTCCTCTGGTGAGATGCAGCACTGCAATTCCTTGCTGTCTTTGGTTGGCATAGCAACTGTGTGGTTGAATAATGTTGTGTCCAGTCCTGCCTAGGGTGTGAAAAATGTAGCTGAGAAGCGCAGCAAAAAATACAAACTACTATTGCATGGAAATTATCTGGTTTATTTGACCCACTGTAATTCTTAGGAGAGGTTGTATGATGAAATGCATTGGCCATGTATGTATGTAATGTAAGATGACTTGTATACTTGTTTCAACTGTCTGTCTTATTTTTTATGACTTCACATGTCTGTGTGGTGAAATATTTCAATTTTGTATAATAAATACAAATGTATATGTACGACATTTCGCTTTCTGTTACAATCTGCCGTTACTGGATTGGGTAAGAGACAGGTTCAGGTTCACATGCTGGAGAGAAAACCAATAAGAGAGCTCAAAATAAATCACTCACTGGATTTACTTAATTACACCAGATTAAGTAGTAAGTGTTTCTGCTCTTGTTCAGCCAGTGACATGAGAAACAAGCGTGATTGAGCCAGCAGTGGATAAGGAGGTAAGAACAGTGGTTCCACTTCCAGGTTTGATCCCTGCCTGCTCCTCCCGACAAGTGTCCTTAATGAAGACACTGAACCCCTAACTGCATCCCTGGTGCTGTTCATTAGCTGCCCACTGCTACTATTAGTCAGGGTGGGTTGAATGCAGGGAGGGCACAAATTCCAGGTGTGTGCATATCTACTCGACTATTGAAATGTTCCCTTTCAGCAAGCCAGAAATCCTCCGTCCACAGGCAGAGTGACTCCATTGGTCATGTTGCTCTTATTGCTCAGCAGGAACAAGATACTGTTAACGACATCCTCCACCTCTGCACAGAGAGAGAGAGAGAGAGAGAGAGATGAAGCAGTTACAAAATAAATGAGAGAGAGAGAGTAGGGCTGCATTTATCTTCTTAGTGATTATTCCATCGATTACTCAATTCATCAAATAACCAAGAAGCATTTTTTGGGAGACTTAATTTTTTAAATATATATGAATGATTTGATGCAAACAAACAGTTTTGTTTATAATCGACTAAATTGATTAATCTGATTAACAACTAAACCATCATTTCATACAATGGTGTGGCACAACGAAAATCAGTTTAATCGATTAACATCAATTAACTGTTACCAGGGCTCTGCGTGTTATAAGAAAGTTAATGAGGTACAAGGTAATGAACAGTAGCAATAAGTCTGACCTGCGAACCTGCCCAGCGGGATGCGTGAAGTCATGGTCTTGGCTTTGTCTGGATCGCTCCAGCCCACGCGGCCCATTTCAGTCATAACCACTGTGGGGTTCACACTGTTTACACGGATCTGCACACAGCACAGGTCCGAAATGTAGTAAAGAAAAATATAATATATAATACATTAAATTATAAATGGTCTGACTCTGCGCCTCACAGACACGAGTTCTGCAGTTCAAAGAGGAGGGAGGAAATCACCCCCTCCGCCGTCAATATGCAGGACGGTAGCACTTAAACTGGAACAGTTCGCAGTACAATACCAGAATACCCATAATCATTACCCATGATGGAATACTTGTGCATTGCACCAGAGATGGTTGCATGTATACATTAGTTTGTTCAATCACAGGTCTGTAAACGCTGTAACCTGTGTCACTGTCCAGAGTTGCATGTTGTATGTAATTTGTGCTCTTGCAGTATGTCAATTATGTTGTGTTTTCTTATTATCTATTAATGTACTGATCAATGTTATATAAGAAACCATTTGTCTTATTTTGTGTTCATATTATGGTTGGTGTGTACACATTATTGCTTTCATTTGGGCAGTGATTGGCAAACCCCACCCAAGGTTCACCTGTCTCACTTGAGAAGGGCTGTTAGAGATCCTGATTGTGATATGTTTGTGGCACCTGGAGAGTGTGGCTCTCTGAGACCAGAGTGAATGAGGAGTGAGAGTGTGAGACTAGAGTCTTGTTATACTGTAAGTTATTGGAGTAACTGTTCACATTGGAAGAAGAGATTGAACTTTCTTGGATTTCTGCGCTAAAGGTTTTCTGTGGACAAAAGAGTGGACTTTAATTTTGCCATAACTGCTGCATAGAATTCCAGCCTGGAATTAATGATTTTCCATTGGATTTCGGATGTTGGCTTATGGACCGTGACAGGACACTAATAGGTCAGTGTTGAATATTTAATTTGATTAGTTTGAGCTATTGAAAGACCGTTTTGTTTTTGTTTATGTTTATGAAAATAAATGTGTTTATGGGTTGGGTCTAGTGTAATGCATAATGCCAGTCTGGTACCTGGTAGGGTCCCAGCTCCAGAGCCATTACTTTGGTCAACATGTCCAGGGCTCCTTTAGTGGTGCCTTTAAATCAAACAGACCAGAAAGGAGAGAGAGAGAAATAAGACAGGGTGGCTATTAGTGTGGACTTAAACTGTTTTTCGTCAAACAATGTGGCTTCCCTCTGCAGTGTGTAGCTATGGACAGCAAGTTACTACATGTATAGTTTGTGAAGCAACAATGATAATGATGATATTAAAGTGCTATGGGGAGCCTAGCAGCATGAGATGTGCTGTGATTGGCATAGCAGTGTCAGCACTCAGCATGTATTATATCATATATTGAACATTGCCTAGTACATCATGTGCTAACATGCTAATGTGAGCTTTAGTCTACATCTTAAAATGTGTATTGAAAACATTTCTTCAGCTTACTATAGTTGGAAGATTTAGCTCTGACCATAACTGTAGTTTTCCCATGCCTGTAGCTTTGTTTTGTCTCCTTCATATGTGTGTCCGGTTAAAATCTGCTGCTTATCCATTTATATCGAATCATATAAAGCTTTGGGGAAATTAAACTGGGACTTTTGCTTTTATATTATGCTGTGCAGTGCATACTGTATATCTTGAACAATGCCTACACATCACCAAGATGCTGACATAAGTTTGTGTCATTGTGTGTGGTCATGTTTTTGAGCTTTGATTGGCATAGCAGCATGGGCTGAGCTGTGTAGTTAGCTGTGATTGGTCTACTTTTGTGGGGAGTGGGGACTGCAATGGGTATAAGCAGCGTCAGCTTTAGCTGTGTAGTACTAGTATGCTGTGATTGATGTACGTTTTTGGACATACAGATGGTCTACTCAGGGGACATACATAAGTAGCCTTGTGGCCTCTAGGTCAGGAGCCTATCTCCTGTTTCCTTAGCATAAGGAGATTGATGTACATGTACACATTCTGGACATGATGCTAGTATGCTTAATGCTTGATGCTGAGTCTCAAGAAGGGCACAAACAGGGTAAAACATTTTTATAGACTTTGTATGTCTGTCAGTCACACACACACACACACACACACACACACACACACACACACACACACACAGTTCAAATTGGCTGTCCCCTTCAGAGGCTAGCCATTCTGTAAAAATGAGAGACAAAGGAGACAGAGGGCACACCGATGGAAAGATTAATAGGAGGATGCAACCAACAAGATAATTATAGGGGGACATTATCTAATCACTCCAGACAAAATTGTGATTATTATACAATGATTATGGTAAATTTTGTTTGGATTATGGCCTAATCACAGCTGCCATTTTTCCCTTACGTCGCCCTTGCGGTGGTTATGGTCACTAGCTGGTCTGAACTGAGTTACTCACAGTAGACAGCATGGTCTCTGAGGGCACACTGTGAGGCTTGGCTGGAGATGTTTACTATGGAGCCCCCTGTTCCTCTGGCCTTCATACCCCGAGCCACAATCTACATGTGATCCAACCAAAGGGAGAGAGAGAGAGACTCTGAAAACAAAATGACCAAACCAACCAGGAATTTGTACAGATGGCAATGACGATTGATGATGAATATTGTTACCTGGGAAACTTGAAGCACAGCTCTCACGTTGATGTTCATTGACCTGGAGATCGGGGAGGCTTTTGAGTTTTATACGTTGATTCTGAAGCATGCTGATGTATGCTTTTGCGACGTGTTGTCACACGTTTCCTTTAAACTACAGAATAATATATATATTTTTTTTTGTGGCAAATTCGGCATGAGACACCATCACACAACGGAGTATGAGTTAGTATTAAAGGCTCTGTTACTTGTCAAACTGGTCGGGGGTGACCTCCAGGAAGGGCTGCAGCGCGGCATACGCAGCGTTGTTCACCAGCAGATCGACGGGACCCACGTCCTGCAGCGCTGTGGCCGCGGCCTCCCAGTCCGCCAGGTCCACGCACACCGGCGTGATGGACGGACACTGCGGGACGACAAGCCACACACCAGACACCGGAACGAATTACCCGGGGAGTTATCTAGCACGGCCTCCCGTCCCGGGACGAGTAGGCCGTGGAAACAAAAGGGGCGGCGGAGATGAAAGGAGCAGCGGGGACATTACTAGACAGAGTGTGCCTGTGATCATAATGAGTAGAGAGATGGAATGGGGACACAATAGGAGAGTGAGATGCGGGGGGGGGGGGGGGGGGGGGGTTAGGCGTGAGATTGTGGGTGCAGAGGTCGCAAAGTGGGGCCCCCCAGAATAGAATTGAGATCAGGGTGTGTGTATGTGGGTTGGGGTGGGGAGGGGACTTGGGGTCTGTACCTTACCTCCAGCACCAGGGTGTCCAGGTCTGACCGCGTGCGCGTGACAGCGGTGACCTCCGCTCCGCAGCGCACCAGAGCGAGTGCAGTGGCCCTCCCTATCCCTGAAGAACAAATATCCATAAACACAAAGCCTATTATGCACTTGAGCTCCCAGTGTGACACTGGGGGTGACACACACGCATTCCTATCATGTTTGAGGGTTTACGACATTAGAACTGGTTCTTCCATTGACTCCGAGTTCCTACGCATGGAATAGTTCGACTTTACTTACTTGCAGTGCATTTCAGATCGAAAGATTGTACTGTGAAACTTTTAATAAACGATTTATAGGTCTGGGTACCAACGTATAATTAAAACATGACATTTTCTTGTTTTCTCAAATTTATTTTGAAGTGAAAAACGAATTATATGTTTGTACCCAGACCCCTATAGTGTTTATAGTTTCAATGTAGGCCTACGGATATTCTGTTATAGTTAGATGGATGATGGGCTGTTGGTTTAGCCTAATTATGATCCTAGATGACTATTTCTTTAGCTCTGGTCCATATGCATTTGATGTATTTACCTTGCTTACTAAGAGCGTCTGCTATATGCCTGAATTGTAAATTGACCAGATGGTGTCACTGTAAGGCAAGCACTGGAAATGATGGGGTTTTTGTTTACGGTACCTTTTCCTGCTCCCGTGACTAGAGCTCGTTTCCCTGCAAATGAAATCTCCATGGTTCGTCAAGTCCTCGAAGATAAACTGTGAATTCACATGTACAGTCTGAATGTTAGATTATGGAAAGATAAGATTCACTTTTGTATAGGCTTGTTATACTCCTACTGTCTCGCCGATTTACTAATGTTTTTACTGAGCTGAGCACAGAGCACTGTTAGCTCAAACTAATTTAGCACCCAGCTAGTTGATTCTCTTTTTGGATAAAAATACAATCTTTTCCAGAGACTACCATTGTGGATTGCAGCAGTGAAAATTATTTGCTAAACACTGCTCGTTGCTAGCCTTGGGCGACCATGGATTTATTTTATCTTTTGATAAAAGACATCTATGACCGCCTTGGTCAAATAAGGCTAACTCGTTGCTTACTGTATACCCACTTTCAGACTGGTGCAGAAGGAACTTTTGCAGCTTGTTATGGACAGTAGACAGCGTCACAGCGATCACGTCAGATGGATCCCGAGTTGCACCAAAAAGTTAAGTGACGTCCCACGGCCACGGTCCCACAAAAAGTGAATGACCAAAAAGATGGGACACTTGCTGTTTGGACCATATATACTTGCACAGTCACTGTGATTATAGAAAACATCCTCCAGGTCACGAGTCGCAGGTGACAGTTTTTCTGGTGCTTATGCAATCGAACTGAAATAATTGTATTGTTTGTAATGTGTACAGTGGTTCTCAAACTAGGGTCTGGGGACTGCCAAGGGTCCTTGACTCCTTAATGAGGTTCCAGGGGGTCCCTGCCTACTCTATGGTCCCTGCAGATAAATTAGTAGGCTACTATACATTTTGCATAAAAATTAGCTTGTAGTTTTTATTAAAAATAAATCTATGGGGGGGGGGGGGGGGGGGGGGGGGTGTGTCTGTGACCATCATTGTTAATTTGAGCGTCCTTGACATGAAGTCTGAGAACCACTGTCTTAATCAAATGATCTAACAAACCCAGCCATGGCCTTAATAGATGGTACACCCGACTGTGAACTATGTCAGCTCCTATTGTTCTGCCCTCTTGCTGAACCTCTCTTCATCATTCCCATTATAACCATCCAGGAGATAATTAACTTAACCCTCAGCAATACATCCATGCTCTCACTATGGCTATACAAAGCACTCAGGGTTCACATCACCAACTTATCTGCTCCTCTAATAGCATTTAACTTGATTACACACGAAGTCAGGTATAGGTAACAAATCTGATATGATTACATTCCAATTTAATACTAAGATGATGTGATTTAGTCTGTATTCAAGACTGTTAATAGGGTGCCAAGAAACAGGGCATTATTTCAAAGAACCATGCAAAGCTAAAAAATGCATTGTTTAAAAAAATAAAGATGAACAAATTCACCCTAATACAAGGCCTTTGCTAAAGCAGAAAAACACTTTTATTTTAATTTATCAAAATGGCAATACTTAACAGAAATGGGTACAAAAACATAGGAGGAAAGAAATAGTCAAGCCATGGCAAAAAGAAAATACATTTAGCTCTGTTTCATCCACTGACCTGCAGTGAGACATACACATATACTTACTACTTTCTGTATTTGGCTTTTAGTGCGTGCACACACACACACACACACACACACACACACACACACACACACACACACACACACACACACACACACAGAGAGCATAACATACAAGAATTGACAACTTCAACACAAGTAGTGCAAATAAAATAAAAAAGAGCAGCGGGGGACATAAAAAGAAAAGAAAAAAAGATGTAATGATAAATAATGGCATTTGGGTGAGAATATGAAGCCGTCAGGAAAATAGAGTGTGAAATGAATGTGTGCACATGCATGCATACACATACACACTAGGTAGACATTTACATGAGAAAGCAAGTTAAAGAGGAGCGGCAGCCATTCTCACAGAAACACTGTAGGGTGTAGAGTTTAGTTTAGAGTGTGTATTTTCTCA
>NC_137879.1:15418981-15486481 GCF_963924005.1 Protomyctophum bolini | reverse complement strand
GACAGTTTTCTGAGAAAGCTATGTTTCTATGTCAGTCGTTCTTTGATTTTTCAAAAATAGCAGACCTACAAGCTCGTAGCGCGCGCTATGAGCTTGTAGATCTGCTATTTTTCAATAGCTAACACCAAAGGGGGTGGATGAGTGGATGGCAAGAGTTTATTGAAACATAATAAAAGCAAAGTGGGAAAGATCATTAAGCTGCTGCAGGGATTAGGATGCATACATTAAGGGCCATTTGCACCAAGAAAGATTAAGCCTTAATCTGGTTTAAATCAAGGTTTATCTATTAATCCAGTTGCACCAAACTTTAAACCTAGTTTTCACTAATCCGGTTTAGTTTTAAACCATCCTTTTAATCTTGGTTTTGTTTTTAATTTTCACAGTAAACCTGGATTAATGTCAATCCTGTTGCACCACTACTTTAAACTTTGATTTAAGTATCAATAAGGGATTAATTCTAAACCAGCAGGAGAGGAGGTTTAATTGAAAACAACATGGCAGCATATATACCTACATGTTTGTTGTTGTTTGGGAAACTATCGGAGGAAGTGGTGGTGTGTGTGATCGACGGAACAGATCTATAAACCTACCACGCACCACGGAGTGACCATACGTCTGTTGTTTTTTTTAGCGAGCGAGACGACTTTTATTATTATATATATTTTTGCTGCAGGCACTATAATTTAAACATTCTCAAATATGAATGAAATAGTAATGCTAATGATGCTCACGACTGCTGCTGTTTATTTACAGCGCAAAACCAAGATGGCGGACACACAACAAAGTTTAATCCATGAATTAATCACAGTTTAAAGTTTTAATCACAGTTTAATGGATTTTAATCACAGGTTAAGGATTTAATCACAGATCTGTTGAGCAATGCTTAAAATTAAGTGGTGCAACACAACTCGAATTAAAATTAATCCTTGATCAACAAATCCCTGATTAACACTAAACTAAACTTTATTTAATCTTTCTTGGTGCAAACGGCCCATAGCCTCCGCAAGACAGCACCTCACTGAGATGGCGCTTTTCATGTTTGAATACCAGTCCAATGTGAAATACACATTTGGAAAACAAGTTAATATTGACATACATGATGTTGCTTCCTTGATTCCTGCCACCAGGCAGTTGTGAAAGTAAACTATATCAACATAGCATTTAGGCTTTTCAAAACCACAGACGCATGTCAAGTCCACTGCGTTTCTACAGTCTGTCACTGGTAGGGCTCCAAGAAAGTGCATACAAATACAAGCCCCATCTGAACCAAATAAACACAGTGCCTACATAGAACGTGAATGTGAGATTTGCTGTTCTCTTTGCTCAGCACATATGGACTGAATGAAGTGTTTGTAATAAACCAAATGGCCTATAGAAACTATGAGAACACTTAAGTTTGCAGGGAGAAAAACACATTTTTGGCGTGTGCTTAACTGCTTATAGCATTAGCTAGAGAGACTTTTCTTTGGCGCACAAGAGGTTCGGGCCACTACAGGCAAACGCAAACCTCGGGGGTTGCGGTTGTCTGATGGCCGGCCCGCCAACCCATTAGGCAATGTTACTTTTAATATAGGATAGATACAGTGAGAGTGACTTGAATAATTGTGTCCAGTTTGTGGATCAGAGTGCAGAAGCAAAATATGGAGATTGTGAATGTTGTGATCTTGTAGATGTAATAATGAAAATTCTATTTCTTCATTCTGAAAATGTGCGAAAAATGCCAGATGGCATTACCCAAAATAGACGTGCCAGGGTTAATGTGGTGTAGCTACTATTTGGTAGTAATTTTCTTAGACTACTACAGGGCGAGAGACAAGACTCACTTTTTCTGAGATTCAATGAACTTGTCGTACTCCACTGACATCTTACAGCAGAGAGCTTGTCGAGTGTGCGCTGCTGAACAGTTAGTGTTGATGATGTTGGCACCTGGGGATGAGAGAAGTGACAAGATGTTAGTATATTCTGTATACTATTTTTGAATTACACAATACAATTTTGTTTATTAAACTGGCACAGGTGGCAAACGGAACAATATACGCATTTCACCTCAATCATTTCATCAAAATAATTTCATAGACATACAGGTACCATTTGGTCCATATCATGTGGTATTAGTACTACATTTCTATGAATCTAATGAATGTATATTTAAGATAAAATGTTTAAATGGTATGTCTCATGTATGGTTTCTATATAAGAGCCACTTCCATTTTATATTGTATTACTAAACTAAACTAACTAAAGACAAACATTAAATCTGTGTATTGGATTTATGTCATATTTGGTGGACATTGACCTAATTTCTCCTTTCATTGTCAATGGCAAATATCGAGACGTGTGGGGACAAAAGCTGTATATAGGAGGGGCTAGCGCCTCTCAAAAATGAACAAGGCTTTGTTCTGAAATGCATGTTCTATCTGGTACCTGAAGGACATTTCTGAGTACTGTGACATTTAATTTACAGAGTACACCCTGAGTGTAAAATTACTTTTCTAGACGTGTACACAGTAAGACGTCTGTTTGAGTAGCACTCGCATCCTCTCAGGCTCTTAAAACCCTATAAACCTTGTTGACCAGGATGCCCCAAGGGGTCTATACTTAAAGCATTGTCGTGTACACTTGTCAGCATCTCACCAGTTCTCTGCAGATCCTTGTCCTCCCCGTCAGTGAAGATGAAGGTCTGAAACAGACAAAAACTCCCACTGTTAAACACTGCCCATCTGAGAACAAACTACCCCCCCCCCCACCCCCGCATCCAAGGGCACAATGAACCACTCCATTGTTTTCCCAGTGGGATGGTTGTGCAGAATATGGACCAGGGTAAAGATGGAGGAGGGAGAGGAATAATAAACAAGCGATAGACACAGAAGGTGAATGAGAAAAGGGGAAGAGTGTGCTTGTGCGAACACCAAGATTTGTGAACTGTTGTGATAAAAGAAGGTTAGCCAATAGACTACAAACCATTAGTGGTGTACTCTGTACTGAGTGGACTTCTGACTTACTGTACTACACACAAACAGAAACACATTTGAAATCTGAGGCTTTTTGTATACCATTTTAAATTGTTTTGGGGAAAATGCTGCTAATTAACACCAAAGTGACCTGAAAGATTGCTATTTGTTTCAAAAAGCTTTATTCCAAGCTACCCTTGCCAACATGTATAACGCTGCAATGTGACATATCTCTGTTTACACAATGCTGTACTCTCCAACTGCTCCAACTACATACTTTCCCCATTTTTGTCTGCCTCGCTCTCCCTAATTTTAATGCCTTATCTGTGATATTTGATGTCCCATTCATCTCTAATTAAGTTATAAGTTTATAACATATAATTAGCTCTGGTAAATAAAGTTGTCGCCGTACTGGAGGTTAATTGAACAGTGCAATAATCACCAAAGGGTATACTGGTGATTATTCATACAGTACTCTCACATACAGTATTATACTGGCAGCACCAAAGTGTGTGCCAGTATACTGTATGTGAGGGGAAGTGTGTGTGAGAGCATTGAGAGAGAATGTTATGTCTACAGAACTATCTGTCTGTCCGCTGATTTATGAGGTGGTTGTTTGGTTTGATGCAACAGTCTTGGCCAGCAGACTCTGTTTAGCTCTCTCTCTTGGCTTAAGTTGGCTCTGGCTCCATTTCTTCCCAAACCTTGTCCAGCCAATATATACACACGCGCAGAGTCGCAGACAAACACCTCCCGGACATCCCAAACTAGTTTATCATTCCACTCATCATCCATCTTGCCTTTCAAAACATGTTCATTTATGTCCACCTGTCACAGTAGGGAAACATCTCTATTCTCTGCTCATTTTCTTTTCCTGTGGCTGGTCTGGTGGTGGCATGCAGTGCACTCTTTCCTGTGCTCTCTTCCAGATGACACTAGTTAGTAGTTATCTTTGCCAGGCTTGGAGCAGAACACCACAGGCAGGCATGTCAGAAGAAGTCAAGTGCACACTTTCCATCCATGCACTGCCTGCCAAGCTAAAACTTGAAAATAGCAGATCTACATCGCAGCGCAACAAACTAATTTCTTATTTTCGGTGTGCAACACTTGCATGCAACTAAGGATAAGTGCATGGTCAGACTCACAAGATGAGACTTTCAGGCGAGTCAATTTGACTCGGCTGTGGGCACTGTTCAGATTTTCTGGTGTGTAGTTTGTTGGAGTGTTGATCACTGAATAAAAATGAGTCAGCGACAAGCGAAATGGCTGCCGAGTGGGGTAAACCACAGCGCTAGTTTCCTACTAGTTGATTCCCGGTCAAAGTTCACCAAAGCTGAAGATTTCAGCCTGACTTCAACGGTATTGATGGCTGACGCAACACTTGGACTGTTGAATCCAAACACATTAAGTCAGCCAAATATTATTATATGAATTTCATAAACCAAGCCACGAAATTGTCCAAATGTTTCAGTTAATTCAAAACATTCCATCCACTTCAATTTAATCTTGTTCACTGAAGTAATCTATTTTCCACAGGTCTCAACTTCATTGTGAGTCGGTGACTCAGTGGTTCCTTTATGTTATTCCTCACAGAGTGCTCCTCCTAACATCAGAACGTGAGGTTAACACTAACCAGACAAGTCATACAGTACGAGGCAGACAGAGGGGTGCATCCCCAGACTCTTTAAAGTTTCACCAAGGTTAAATAAACCCAGCAGGGACACTTTAAACTTCACACACCATCAAATGAAGCATACGGCTAAAGGTCTCCTTTCACTTGACCTCGCTAGGACTAAAAAAAAGGTCTACTGTCTCTCTTAGAAAATACCCAGTTCCATCATGTGTGCAACTTGGACTATTCGTCAAACAAATAGTGGGACTAACGCATCTGATATCACAGACAAACCGCCTTTTTATGTGCCCTCATAAAAATGAGTGGCTAGACTTTATTGGTCTGGAAGTAAACACAACACCACCTTTAAAGCTATAAGCACTTGCCACCCATTTGGAGTAAAGTGGTCACTTCATGTACGCCCTTGACACAATGAGGTCCTTTATTAACCAGACCCTTCTCAAAAACCAGTGCGAGACTGGTTACGTAAACACAAATTGAGCTGGTTCGAGTTCTCCTGAAGTTGCTCCATCCTGTGACATTTCCAGGCTAAACTAGGGCGGTGTGTCTCTTTTCTCCAGTTAAATCTCCTTCCTGAACACTGAGACTCTTTGTCTGATGATGCAGAACCTACCGCTAATGGTGTTTATGGCTCCCCAAACAAATTATTTCGTTACAAACATAGCCACTCAAAAAAACCGAAAAAGGTATTTGGGATTTTTTTGTTTTGTTTTTTACTTGGGCCTTTGACTTAAATTTTACTCTTGTGAGCAGTGTGTAGGTGTCAAGTTTGTTGACGGCCAAGAAAAACAGGCCACATCATTCTGCCTGGCTAAATGTCATGGAAAGTATAGAGGTCGGAGCCGTGTGATAATAGTGAGGTAACACAAGCTTAAATTAGCCTGGCCATAGACAGACATTGCAGACTCAATACAAAAATTGTAAACAACATGGCTCATAGCGTAGCTTTAAAAACGCAGAGTAGTTGGCGAGTAGGTCTTGTTTGGCTGTCCTGACTCTGAGTGCCCTCCCTGAAAGAGACAGTAGACCAGTGAGCCAGGGGTAGAGTGGCTGGATGGTAACCGCAAGGTTGCCAGTTCGAACCCTGAACCCCTAATTGCTCCTGATGTATCATGTGCTGGTTGGTGCCGTGCATGGTTTCCGCCGCCATCGGTGTATGAATGGGTGTGTGTGAATGGGTGAATTGATGCACAGATGCACAATCTGTAAAGCTCCTTGGATAAAGGTGCTATATAAATGCACCATTTATTTCACCAGTACTACCCGGTACAAATCCCATTACTCTCCTCTGTCCCCTTGTCTCATCTTTACTCCCCCCTTTACTAGATGAGGCGGCCCTATCCATCATAAACCACCACGCACCCAACATTCAGCTCAACTCTCTATTCACATGGTGTCCAGCCACCCCGTTGCCACCCAGCTTTTTCAATGCAAAGTGTGAATATGGTCTATACCCCAACTTTTTTAGTTGTGGTCAGAGGCTAGTTGCACGCGCACGCGCACGCGCACACGCGCGCGCGCACACGCACACACACAGTGGAGAGGGGTGGGCTGGGGGGGGGGGGGGGGGGGGGGGGGGCAGAGATTCCTGCAAGTGAGAGAACAAACAGTGCACCACATGTGTGTCCCAGACTTGGGTCGCTGTGGAACGTCCTCCACAGAGGCTCATAGTCCTCTGACTGGTAGTAGAACTGTGCACTACAGCGTAACAGCACACACATGAACCACGTTCAACCTGGCCTCGCTATTTTGGGCAACATTAAAAATATATATATATGAAATGAGCACAATTGTCAAAATCAGATCTATAAGCACAATGTGTTGTGAGCTTGGAGAGTGCTGGCTATTTACGTTGTGTCCTACAACTAAGTAAATTATATAGAACTTAAGTGGTTAACCCCACACATACAGTTTCTCCGCCTGTTGTGTCCCCGGGCCATGCCTTTCCATCGCACGTAAGCATGCACGCACACAACTGAGGGGTGGAGAGAAAAGATTTATTCTTGAATAACAGTTTTGATGGCTCTCATTGAGGACATCCTAACCACATTATCAGCAGAGGAATCTCCATATGGGGATCAGGGGGGGCACACCCAAAGACACCAAGTAAAAACACGACTGTATAAAATTAAGCCAATACATGAATACAAAGCTAGTGGAAGCCAAACAACCTCAAAGCAAGCGACACTGTTTTCTTGTTAAATGTTAAAAAGAATCTACTGATTGATAGCTAGAGAGCATTGTTGTTAAGTAGCATGGGTCTCCCCATGTCTTTAGCACAATTGGTATCTCAACCTGAAAATGTATTTGTTAACTAAAGAGCTGGAGAGATGGGGAGACCACTGTTACGGAACAAACTATAAAGAATATAAAGCTATTTAACACTAATTTTAACAAAATATATCACGTGCACCCATTGACTGCCATAGGCACAGTACAGTATACGACTATACGTCATTTCAATCCAACGCACACACCGTCATTGACACATGTGTACGTCATGTGGTGTTTTCAGTGTTGGTACCATAGAGGGCGCTCTTCCACAACCTGTGAGTGATCCTAGGACTTCCGAAGAAGACACCCGGAAATATCGTGATCTAAAAAAAATCCAAGCTGGTTTAGTCTAATATTATAGGATTCAACAGCCAATAACTAAAGAACGGAACATCGCGGTGACACACTTTTTTCTTTTGAGATATTTGGTGCACTGCAAACTGTTCTAGAGAAACTCCAGGCAGTTCATACATCACTGCATGACACAGGTCGGCTGCTTTTTCAGTTGTTGAATGAGGGTCATGCGATAAATTAAGTCGTAATCTATTTTCACACTCATCACAGGAGCCAATACATGGTTGGAGGAATGTTCTGTTTAGATAAACTTTGGCTGCGTTACTTAAAGATGTGGTCTGAATGTTTTGTCCTGCTGACAGCTGACAGCATCTAACCGACAGACGTAATGTTTCCAATAGCATACCGCAAACCCAAAATTTGACCAAAAAAGACCCAAGATTGCTGAATGGTATTGCAGTGCACGCCACTGCACGGCTCCATGAGGTCAAAATGCGACTTCTGTGTAATAACAGTATAGCCTTTGTAGTGTCCTAGCTATATCTACACAGTTTTGTTTGAGGGCCCGACCTTTCTGGTACTGCAAAACACAATATGAATGTTCTATAATTAAATGCATGTTGCTAACATTGAATGCATCCACGTCCCATTAATGCATGTCACAAAATCAGCAAATTCTTGAGACTTCTTCTCTGGACTTTTTGTGCTTTCTCTTTTCGCAGGCACTCATGGATCATGATTGTAGACCCCCAGCTGGGATCAAGGTTTTCCATGTAATGCAGCGGCGTACTGTTATTCTACAGCCCAAGGATCGTGATTATGGATCTCCGGCTGCAGACCGAGGCTTTCCATGGAATATGACTGCGGGCATTATTAATACAGGTGTTATTATAGTTACTGGTATTGTTGTCAATATAGTTGTTGCTGTTATTATCCCATATTGTTGTTTATCTCTATCTTGTGTGTCTATCTTGTTTTGGACCCTAGAGGCAATTTGCAGCAGGACTTCTAATTATACTGTACTACTAATCAATTTATCATTGTTCAGTACAATAAAGGGACTGGTTGTGGAGATCTAAGGCTGCATGTATCCCTTAGTGTTAAATCGTTGTCTCATCTCCATACCTGTTCTTTGGCTTGGGACACCCAGGTCTGAAACAGCAGCTCCAGCCTGGACTTGTGATACTTCTTGGTCGTTTTCACAGCAATGAAAATGTCTTTCAGCTCCAATGGGTCCCTTGATCTGGACCCTACAGGTCCACCACCTTTTCCTCCAGGGAGATGCACTTGATCTGGGCGTCTATGGGACTCTGCACCCCTCCCAGGACCCAATCTGTGGGTATCATCTCTGTTTATGCCACGGTCACCAGAACTTCTCCCCCGTCCCAATGAACTCCCATTTAGCTCTGTGTCCAATGCCGATTCCTCATCCTGGGCTGTGACCGTCAAACCTCCAGGGTTGCCCTGGGTGTTGGCCGAGCCCTTGCCCACCCGACCAGGCCCGGCATGGGGCCGGGGCTGGGGCGGATCCCCCTGGCGTGTTGGAGGCTGGAGGGCAGGGATGAGGAGCAGCAGGAGGCCACAGAATGCAAGAGAGAACAGGAAGCAGTGCTTGCTGATACCCACTGAAGCTACGCGCATCCTGAATGGCCAATAGATGGGCTGGCGGCGATCAGCCGCCAGCACTGGCTTCACTCCCCGTGCCCCTGTATCCCATCCTCATGACATCATTTGGAAACCTATGGAACACAAATGAATACAAGAAGAGCATAGTAAATAAGGATGTGAATTCTTCAAATTCACAGTTCAGTTAAGACCTCGATTTTTGAGCCACTGTTCGGTTCAAACCTTCACTATCACTTACACCAGTTTTATTTTTTTAAACGGCCTCAGAACCAATTGAGGACTCCATTATTTCACCCGCCGCCGCCCCCAGTTGGTCACACCTATATTTGTAAACCCTTTACTGGTTGTATTTTAGGTCCATTTTGAATAGACTTGGAGTGAAAATGTTTATATAATCTTTTCTATCAAGATGGAACCACGATTTAGGATTGCGGTTTCCGTTTCAGATCCTTTACACCCCTATTAGATTGTTGTCAGGTCCTGTGGACAGACAAGAAGAAATGGGTGTCCTTCAATACGTTTTACTAACCCTAATAGATTGCCAAAAATGTGTGACGCACACACACACACACACACACACACACACACACACACACACACACACACACACACACACACACACTCTAATTATTTAAAGATTGAGAGCAAGCCAGCAAGGGCTGGGGGAAAGACACTGGGGAGCTATTATATCTGTTATTTCTGAGCTGTCACAACAGTTATATTACTCAGTAATTTAACAATCCATTGCCTGTGCATCTGTTAGTGATTGGGATTTTTAACCCTATAGTCGCCCTCTTTTCTTACAAACCAGAGATGGTCACAGTAAGATCCATCTTTAAGTAAACGGGCAGAGGCTGAGAGCACAGTGCACACTTGTTGTAACTTAAATCAACTAAACACTTGCTTTTGCTTGGCTTAGTGCGTGAATAAGATTTATTTTCAAATGGCACCAATTTGCCGGTGTTATTACATGTGATCGTTTCCAATTTCCACCCTGAATAGTTGTTATTCTCGGATTGCTCATCGATCGAACATGCCAGCGCACTGAGCGCAGCAAACTGTAATGAATGAGTAAAGCCAGCCCAAGAATACAATATAATTAGTCAACTCTACAGGAGCAATACATACAGTTAAAGCTATAATAACGTAAACGTAAAACAGTTTGAATGCTACATGGCTTGTGGTTATGGCTATAATAAAGTATAGAATGAAGACAACTGACAGGAATTGAGGCATATTTAAATGTCACACTCAGTCATACAGCGTGCATTGCAGTGCAGTGCATGGCCGCCTGCACAGAGAAGCATATTGCTCAACCAGTTTGTGGCTGTTGTGAACTTTTTGATCACTTTTCGAAATGTGACGCCAAGCAGAATTGTGCAATCTCTCGGTTTTATTTGCAGACAACGTTGCAGTGCAATGCATGTGACGTCGTTACCTCACAAATGGCCACATTAGCAATTTAACTGACCTACCGTGAAATGTGCTGGAGCACGAATCTGTTGTCTTTTCCCGACCATCCTCCCGTTGATTCCGTCGATCGATATTAAATTATTATAGCAACGTCGACGACTGTAAATTGGTGAAAGAATCACGTCGATCGGATGTAACGTTAATGAAGAGAAAGACAGACGTGATCTATCGTTCTGTTTTTGTTCGTGACTTTTTTGATACAGCGCCTAAACTTTGATGAGTGCTGCTGCGCACAGCTCAGCACCTCTTCGTTTCGCCCTTCGGATTCTCAATACCGATGATTCATCAACTAATAGATGATATAGCAAATTCACTGCGTGTCAGGAGGGCGTCCACACGTAACAACAGTCCCATCAGCCCATTCAACGAAGCTGACACTGTACCTCCTCGCTAGCTCTAGAATCTAGATTATTGTTTGTCCCTCAAAATCGACCACATAACTCTGAGTTTTAGCGCCGTCTGGCGGAGGTGACATGTAATGCATCCATGCATGGGCACTCTTCTTCTTCTTCTTCATTACTTTATGCCCATGTTCTACCAACACTACTACTAACAGCATTTTAGCGCCGCCAGCTGTTCTACACATTTGATTTCTCAGATACTTAGTAATTCTTCTTTACAAAAAATAAGTCATATTTTGTAAAACAATGACAGATTTTCCTCGAGTTTCATATACATCTGAAGGTTCTGGTTCTGTCTACAGACAGGTGCATGCGTGCAGAGTAATTGCTCCCTGGAGGAGGAACGTTGGCTTAAGGATGGATAAGAAATGACAGCTGGCCCCAAGGCGCGGTATATTGGGTGAGTACAAACGGAGAACTACAACTGTTATAAATGCCGAATGTAATAAGTCATTCTTTCTAGGGCTATACTTAGCCTAGCTATACTTAGCCTATATTATCCAGATACCCACTGTTTATAAAGTAATGCTGCCTGACACTAACACAGTATACTGTAGGCTATGAAATATTCGCATTCATATAATATAAATATATATTCTGTGCATTTAAGCTCAGACTCATAAGTGTGCACAGTGAGCAGCCATATTGAAAAGAAATTGGGCTAATGGGCTTCTATTGTAGCAGTAGTGGCTCAGCCTCTGCCTAGTGACCAAAAGCCTAATATCTCCCCTAGCCGCAATTTGCAACTCTAGATTTTTTTACAATGGGTTGTAAAAAAATCTAGAGTTGCAAATTGCGGTTAATATCTCCCCCAGCCAAGGGGTAATTCCCCGTTAGGCTATAATATGTTGGCTTTCCACAGCTTCATCTTCGTTGTCTTACCAATTATACTACCAATTAAGGATGTGTTCTAGTAAAGTTCTACCTTGTTACTTGAATTTTGCCCTCCCTGAAGGCCATCCTCCATAAATGGTAAATGGTGCATTTATATAGCCTTTATCTAAGGCGCTTTACATGGACCATCCAGCCACTGCCACTACCCCGTATCAGGTCACCCCATAGAGTATTAAAAGGGTCACCTCATAGAGGGTCACCCAGAGGAGGCAGGGTGGCCTGCACCCACTTAGGTCACATTCCCACCTAATACTTCGGTAGACTCGATGCGTATGGTCGGAGAAATTGGGATTATTGCATATTTAATTTGCTGCGGTTTGCCTTCACACTGTCATCCGCAGCAATTGGAAACGCAGCAGGGGGGACCTTTATCAATGTGTTGTGTTCCATTCATAAACTAGCCTACACTAGGGTTGCCAACCGTCCCGTAAAAAAATATTCTGTAGGCTATAATACACTGCAGTGTTTTTATGTGTTTTCTTAAGCAATTGATTAATGTACTCGTCATTTCGATTAGGGCTTCAGTCTCCTCATTCGACCACGTCTATCCACGGTAACGGGACATCTTTGCGCTGCGTAAAATATGCCTTCTCCGTCTCCAACTGTGTTCAGCTCCTCACCCGCCACATTGTTTGCTTCATTTCTTTTATTTACTGCGGATTGCATTCACACCTGCATGCACCAAATCGTAATCAAGTGCGATTGGAAGCGAGCGAAACCCCCGTTTTTGCTCGGGAGTATAAATGCGGTTCTTTGATACAAATTAGGATTCGAATGAGCCTTCACACCTAACCTGACGCTGCCAGATCCAAGAAGCTTGCTGCCTACACAAGTTTGTTTCACAGCTTATTGGGATCTGGGATCTCGGGAGGCAATTCGATGACGGGGCTGTTTATTTTCTTCAAGATACTTGGTAGATGATTGGATGGGACCGTCTGTCTATCACCGTGTGGGCGTGCAAACACAACCAATCATATTGACGTCTTTATATAGCTTCACATCCGGTTTCGCACATATCCCGCCCTTAGCTCACGCGTTGGCACAACTCCCTGAGAGATCCCAGATGGTTGCGGTGTTGGGGAACATGGTTACCCAATACCGCCCCCAGTTGGCAAAGTCAGGTTACTTCACACCTGCCAAACGAAGTGAACTTTCTGAAAATGTGCAGCAGGATTCGTTTTAATTGCAGCAAAGCTCTCTGGTGTGAATGTCACCTTACTAGTCTATCCAATAAACGTATGCCGGGCCTGCAGGCTGAGGAAGACCATGGCATTGGTTATGGCAAGATGACAAATAGTATGAAGTCAGAAGAGAAAGATTATGGTATGTCAGGGCAGGGTTATCTGGGGTCTCTCTCTTTCTTTTTTGTTGTTATTTTCTTGGTCCCTGGTGTAAGCACAGATAATGGTTGGATGCACTGTAATGTTAATGTTGCGGAAGGGTTAGGGGAGGCGTAAAGTCCAAACCACACCAAAGGGTCAAGATGGGACAAGACGTTTTTTAAGGTCAACCTCCTAAACACCACTATTCCGAAGATTGGCGGGTAAATGCAACTCATTGAGTTGCATGAGTTGCATTGGTGTGGTTGACCTTAAAACGGTCTTGTCCCAAGGAATCCCTACCGGTGTGGTTTGGGCTTTAGGGTTATTATGACGTCACAGAAATTGTGTATTTTCGATTGGGCCTTTTGACTCGGCTTTCAGCTTTCAGTATGAAACAAAAAATACACAGGGAAGACACATTTGAATATTTTAACCACACCTGGGGGTCTATTAAAGTAATGATAACTCCATAGACACGTACAAAGTACAAAAGTCACGGCATTCCAACCCATTCAGGACGGGAACCCCTTTTGGTGTTATAACCCTTCCTTGACGGGAATCCCTGGGGTTCTTGTTGCTATGTAGGCTACAGTAGCAGCATGACACTTTTGGAATAAATATTTGAAGTTTTTCAGAAAACTTGGGTCAAGATTTAGAAGGCGTTTTTAGAATCAACCTCAGTTCTAAATGGGTTTAAAAGTGCAGTTTTGTATGATATCCAGCAAGGGGCAGGGTATTTCAGGGACAACTATTCCACATTTGAAAACTGTGGATGGCCAACAGTCTGGCTTGTGAGACGGTGTAGGGAATAGGGACAGCCTTCTAGTCCCTATACAGGGCAAGCTGTCCAAGCTCCTGAGGAGGGTTGTGCATTTTTGAAATTTGTAAATCATAGATGTTTCAGCTTTTGGGAGTCAAACTATGGATTTAAATTTCCAGTACTTTTACTTCTACTAAACTACATCTCGGAGCCAACATTTTTACTTTTACTTCACTACAATTATTTGAAAACTTTGGTTACTAGTTACTTTGGCGATTTTAATATACATGATTTTACATACATTAACCACTTCAACCCTATACATTTCGGCCATTTGAAAATTGAGCTTGTAGATCGGATATTTTCAATAGATTTTCGAAACATTTTGAACTTGTAAAATGGGACATTCTGCAATATGAATACTTTGACTTTTGGTACTACATTTTGATGCCGATACTTGTTTACTTTTACTCAAGTACATTTTCAATTCTGTACTTTTACTTGTAACGAAGTTGTTCTAAATTGCAGTATTGGTACTTTTACTTAAGTAAAACAATTGAGTACTTTTTCCACCACTACTTAAAACTTTGTAGAGTTTTAAAAAGCCATAACATTTAAACTTAAATAATTGTTGTAACTAGTAAGCCTATTCTTTCCCCCTTGTTCTTTCATAATGCTTATATGGTTAACTAATTTGATGGTTTGTATAGGATAGACGGTAATACCGGTATGCCCTAGGGCTCAATATTCATTTTTTTGGTCATCGATTGGATGAATCTTATTTTATTATGTGAATGGATTAGTGTAGCATGTAATGCATTATGATGTGTTGATCATGTCTATTATTGTCCTTCATAATGTATGACCTTTACACAAGATTTGTGAACTCGTAGATTGGCTATTTTTGCTATTTGTTGTACAGCCAAGTATATAGGGTTGTATATATTTTTTATTATTATGAATTATGCATATTTGTATACTTTTTTAAACTTTATTCTTATACTCTAAGTCTAAGTCAATGTGCTCATATACCGTCATATGGCGATGACTGATGTCATAGTATGTATGTCACATTTATTTCGTCATGACACACCTAAGTAACTTGCTATTCCTAGCTACAGATTTCACAGGGAAGCCACACCATTTAATAACTAGAAAGGCAGTTCCTGTAGAAACTGCGTGGGCTCGCATAAATTGCAATGTATAAAGTTTTTGCCGTGTCAAGTTTGAAACTCGGGGACCGGAGTAATAGTGTTCCCATTGGTGGTCTAAATCCATAATCAAAATTTCGGGACTGTAGCATATTGTAAACAAAAGTAGAAAATTTATTAAAGCTGAAGTAAAAGTTAAAAAAAAGTATGAACATTTGGAAAAACTATAGTTTAAGCATAAATAACTGCATAAAGCGGAATAAAGTATGTGGAAGCTGTAGAAGTGTTTTTAAAAGTTTTTCTTTAAATGAAAAAAAAAAAATCTTTATTAAAAAAATTCAAGTTTTTTCTTTTAAGTAAAAAAAAAAAAAGAGGTTAAAGTTTTTTTTTTTTTAAGTTTTCATTTTTTTCAAAAAATTACTTTTTTTTCAAAAAATTACTTTTTTTTCAAAATAATACTTTTTTTTCAAAATAATACTTTTTTTTCAAAATAATACTTTTTTTCAAAAAAATACTTTTTTTGGAAAAAAATACTTTTTTTGGAAAAAATACTTTTTTTGGAAAAAATACTTTTTTTTGGAAAAAATACTTTTTTTGGAAAAAATACTTTTTTTTGGAAAAAATACTTTTGCGTGCGTGCGTGCGTGCGTGCACTTGCGAGAGCTGTGTAAAGGCCAGCCAATAGGAAGACAGGGTGTGTGTGTGCGTGTGTGCGTGCGTGCGTGCTCTTGCGAGAGCTGTGTAAAGGCCAGCCAATTGCACAAATAGCAGACCTACAAGCTCACAAGGTATCGCAGAGCAACTCATTGAGATCTTGTAACTTTAATGTCAGGCCTGTAATTAAGCCCTTATATGTCTCAGCTGTGGAAGTAAAAGACTTCCAAGTTCTATGCCAGTACTATGACTGGGAGATTACAATGGTTCTGAAGGGGGGAAAACTATGCCCCGAACAAATTGCTCTATCGCAAAAAGTAAAAGTCGAATGCAAATATTTTTTTCGCTGTGAGTGGCCTGAGATATTGAGGTACACCATGTGCGATTGTGGTGTTGGTACGATTGAAAATGTGGTTATAAGAGCGAGTTAAGAATTGTCAGCGTGATAATTTCCTCGTAAGAATTATACAATGGAGGTCAATGAGCAGATTGACTGTTTTTGTGTCACTTAAAAGGCCGTAGTTCACATTCTGTATGTCTCTGTGCTTTGGTGGTCACATTGTGTGAAAGAGGACATGTGTGGCTACAAAATGACAAAAGAACATGCGTGTAAAATGAATACTTTGGCCGGGACGACAATTTGTTTGGTAAATTTTCAAGGAAAGAATTTCAGTCTCCACACTCTAGTCAAAGAAGGCCCGCACTCTAAAATGGCACTAATTACGCGAAACGGCCTGCGATTGAACTGCGATTTCGGAAAAACAGTTTAACGTATTCGAATACGGTTTGAACCACGAAAAAGTCCAGAGTCGTGTGAGCGTTCTAAAGTTTAAATCACGTTTCTACGACAAAGTATGCCAGAGTAATGAGGCTGCAAAAGTGAGGTTGATTTAGAGATAAATCCCATTCATTGTCTATGGGAGGCAAAAACTATAAATAAAGTTAAATATTTTAAAAAGTATAAACTTTTTCAAAACAACTTTTTCACCAATGAAAGTTCAAAGATAGATGAACATTATAAAGTTTGAATGAAGTTTCAAAGTGAAAGTATGACGGAGTAATAAGAGCTCAAAAAAGTTAACTGTGAAAAATGGGACCTTTCTTCCATCGACTCTCATTATAAAGGATGTTAAAAAAAGTTAAAAAGTATAAAAAGTATAAAAAGTATAAAACTTTGTAAAAATAAAAATACAAGCCACAATCACTTCAAAGAGCTGAACAGTTTGAAGTTTGAACTAAATTTCTAGCATAAAGTATGTGGAAGTAGTAGTGTGTCAAAAAAAAGGGTGGAATAAATAAATAAGTAAACATAGGCTGGCAATAACTAGTGTGTGCTCGCTGTAGCGAGCCCACAATTATTATTTAGACCTGGTTAATAATAATTCAGAAGGTTTACTTTCAATATCACCTTCTTCCTCACAGATCCAGATTGTCCTTTAGGTTTTCCCACTATGGAAAGAATTGGCATGTAGGATTGCGTTTCTCTAACAGTTTTTTTCCTGTGCAGTATAGAGACTAAATTAAAACATGGATGTTATCAAGGCTATACTCTAAACAGACAATTGTATCTTATTATGGCTCATCATTCCGTGTCAGACCATAACAGATACTATCATCATTCTCTGTATCTCCCCAACCAGATGGAATTGACCATTCAATATAGTAAAAAGCAAAAGACAACACCCAAGAATACATTTGAAACTAATTATTTAGTGCTGCTTTTTATTGGAAGAAAAAATACACTTTACATTCAATCAATGTTGGGTTGGTGTGTGTCAATATTTTTACATTTGTGGCTAGATGTGTATTGGTCTCAATATTATCCTCAGATTTTGTTTAGGACATCCATAGTATCTTGTTCATGTATGGAAGGCAAGGATTCAGTTATTTCAGTATTCATATCACTGGTACTGGGAGGGCTGTCAAGACTCTTCAAATATCTTCAATTTGAACTTCCGAGGTTAATAAAAATATAGTTGTCATTCAGTTGCTGCAATGCCTCAGTCAGATACTTCACTTTGTATCAACCATTTCATCCTTTTGTATATTATGTATAATTATATTTTCTTCCTTTCATCCAGAGCTCTCTCTCAGCTACATTAGTTTGGCTCTCAATATCAAAGTTTACTTTCTTAGCGCCAGCTGTGAAGTGGCATTGGGGGCAACTGGCCAGAATACAGAATGAGGCCTGGAAAGGGAGGTTTAAAAGAGAAAGAACACGCAACTGTCTCATTAGAAGTCCTGTGCGATGGGAACAACCAAAGTGTGTCAAATTCAGGCTAGGGATAAAAGATAGTCATTAGTGAAGGATTTACCAGAGATCACATATTGATCACCTAGTTGAGCTCCTTGTGTGATACTGGCGTGGCTTCTGTCTCACTGTCTGTCTGTAGCTTAATCTTTGTCCTTCTTCCCTGTGCTCGGGATCCCTGTGGTACAGTGGTACAGTCGGTATGTAGGATGCCACCCGCCCGACCTCTGTGGTTCCATCGTGGCTAGCTTAGAGAATCATCATCCTTGCTGCTGGTGGCATCAATGCAGCTTTGTTTGGGCCCTTCTCTATAATGTATTTCATCCTGTCTTGTCCCTGGTTTCCAGAGTCTCTATTGTTACTGATCTCTTTCAGCTCTTTTTCTGGTTGTACAGTCTCAATTTTAAAGTTTTTATTAAGCATAGAAGAGGGGTATGGACAGGAAAAAAATGCAGTACATATGTTATGCTTCTTTTTCTATTTTTACATACAAATACATAGACAGAGAACAGACAGGAAACAGGACAGTTCTGTTACTACATGGGCAGAATTGTTTTTGAGTTGGTTTGAGTGGTCACAAAACTGAAACAAAACAAAAAGTAGACTAAACAAAACAAAACGAAAGACAAGACGAATAGCAACCCCCCACCCTCCCACTTGGAACTTTGACACCTTTTCCTTTCACCGTATACGTTTTTTTTTAAATATAATAAATAGTAGTAATAGCCAGCAAGGATTTCATGAGCAGAAGAGAAGAGAAGAGAAGAGAGATATGAGAAGTAGAAAAGAGAGAAAGATAGACGGAAATATAAGGAATGGGGTTGATGTGCAGAGTAGGAGGGGAACATCATGGTTTATAACCATTGGCCTATGGGGTGTTTAGGAGACTTGAGAGATTCTCAAGGTTATTGTCGGACCCCAGGAGGAGGTGAATCCTCCTGGAGAGCAACGTAGATCGAATTACATTTTTTCGATATTCAGGAATAACATGATATCTTTCAGCCAATGGTCTGATTTAGGGGGGAGTGGAGATTTCCAGTCTAGGATGATTCTCCTTCGAGCGAGTAATGATAGGAAGGCTATACAGTTATGAACCTTTTTGTTACACTTAATATTTTTTGGAAGTACAAAGTAAAGATTTCCACTTCAGGACAGGGGAGTAAGGATATACTAAACATTTTATCCTGGCACATGAGGTACTACTATTTACCTGAGTGAGGGCGTTACTCCACTTCTCATCCGTTATGATTTCACCTAGTTCCCCTTCCCAGCCTGATTTGGTTGTATTGAGAGAGGTGGTTCTTAAATTAGAAATAATGTTATAAATATACAGTCTCGATATCAATGCTTAATACTGCAACAGATCCACTAATCCAGTGTTATCCAATAAAGGCAGAAACGAAGAAAAAACTTTATTTAAAAATAAAATAAAATACTGCATTACATTCTCATTTTCCTGTGTAATATGTTTATCTTTGTTAGATTCTTCAACTGACATATAGCATTATTATAAGTGACTTAAACACATTCAATATGGCTTTCAATAGAGCACCGAAGTCCTGACGTAACTCGCTCATCCCTTCGATTCCCCTGGTTCGCGGAAGTAATTTCTCTATGGAGAATAACATGGGGTGATCTTAATATCGTCTACTATAAGCGTTGTGGTCCAAAAATAAACAAGCTGTCTCTGCGTTATTGTCAGGGAGGTGTCTCTGTATCGTTTGCAACAGTCAGTCACTCATATATGATACAGTCTGCTTCTAGCGAAAATCTAACTAATTCAGCAGCAGTAACATTAGCGATTTCTCTCAGTTGATTCTTCATATCCATATGAGTGAAGCGGCCGGGGTGACATGTTTATTTTTCAAACACAGTTCTTATATGAAGCAATCTAAAAATCCTCCTATGGCGATTTCAATGCAACTAAACAAATACATGAACCTGGGGACTGACGCCCTCTACTGAAAGTGACGTCAGACTTCGGTGCTCTATTGTCTCTGTCTGCTGCAAATTATTTTGTACAATACATATTAGATATTTCCCCATCAATTCTGGAAGATAGTCTTGCTTGGTTAAATTAGTGGGGACATGGAATTCAACACTCACAAATATTAGAAACTCAGGAAGCTTTGCAGTGTGTATGGGCTCAGATCCACGCCAATATTATCTGTGTGTTCGTAAAAGAAAATGCGTAAAAAAACAATCTGTAAAAGAAAAATGCGTAAAAAAACAATCTGTAAAAGAAAAATGCGTAAAAAAACAATCTGTAAAAGAAAAATGCGTAAAAGTTACAGATGCTTTTTTTGGTTCCCCAGTGATATCACTGCCAAAAATCACATGACGGCTGAGAGCCAATCACTTACGAACAGAAAAAAAAACAAGCTAAGTTACAGATGTTTTTTTTGGTTCCCCAGTGATATCACTGCCAAAAATCACATGACGGCTGAGAGCCAATCACGTGAGGCCTTTTCCTCTACCCAATCAAAAAGCTCCATAAGTCTGCCTGGCAACTGAGGTTGCCATGTTTGTCTGGGGCTACGTTATAAGTATATATAAGTATAAGTATAAGTTTATGAATTACAAGTTTAGCTATATTATATCCATATCTTGTCTTAAAACAACCACTCAATGGCATTATTGACTAATTCATTATTTTATAATGATATATATATAAGTTTATGATTTACAAGTTTAGCTATATATCCATATCTTGTCATAAAACAACCACTCAATGGCCAATTGACTAATTCATTATTTTAGTAGCCTATATTAAATAGGGGGGTTTCAAGGTTCGGGGACCCCAGGGACCCCCGGGACCCCCCAGGGACCCCCAAATGGTAACTCATTTTTCAACCGTTTTTGACGGGGGTTGGCTTGTATATATATATATATATATATATCATATATATATCATTATAAAATAATGTCGCCCCCCTGGGGGCGTCTTTGGGGGTCTCAAGGTTCAGGGACCCCCCAGGGACCCCCAAATGGTAACTGTCATTTCTCAAACGTTTTTGACGGGGGTGGGCTCGTTGTGATTGTGTCGCCCCCCTGGGGGCGTCTTTGGGGGTCTCAAGGTTCGGGGACCCCCCAGGGACCCCCAAATGGTAACTCTGTCATTTCTCAACTGTTTTGGACGGGGGTGGGCTCGTTGGAATCGTGTCGCCCCCCTGGGGGCGTCTTTGGGGGTCTCAAGGTGCAGGGACCCCCAGGGACCCCCAAATGATAACTCTGTCATTTCTCAACTGTTTTGGACGGGGGTGGGCTCGTTGGAATCGTGTCGCCCCCCTGGGGGCGTCTTTGGGGGTCTCAAGGTGCAGGGACCCCCAGGGACCCCCAAATGGTAACTGTCATTTCTCAACCGTTTTTGACGGGGGTGGGCTCGTTGTGATTGTGTCGCCCCCCTGGGGGCGTCTTTGGGGGTCTCAAGGTTCGGGGACCCCTGGGGACCCCCAAATGGTAACTCTGTCATTTCTCAACCGTTTTGGACGGGGGTCTTCTGTCGTATGTCCTTAGACCTTTAGCTCCGTTGCAGCAAGCCAGTGTGTCATTGTCTAGGTCAATTAGCCCACGGTCACCATTCGGTGGCCGGTATATAGGGCAGCTGGTCAGCACATGTTCAACAGTCTGTGATGGGTCCCCACATTCGCAGTGGGCACTGTCTGTGAGACCCCACTTCTGCATAGATGCACCAAAGCGTCCGACACCCGTCCTCAGGCGGTTTAGGGTTGTCCACTCCTTGCGGGGGAGGTGCTGGCCAGGAACATCTGTGGGATCCTCAATGTAGTGGTGAAGCCTGGATGGTTCTGCTGCCTTCCACTGGTCCCTCCATCTTGCCTTCACCCAGGAAGCCTTGGAGGTGTCGGCTGGTGTTGTATGGAGCAGTTCCTGGGCCTGTGTGGCAAAGGGCCGCCGGGACTTGAGACGCATGCGCTGTGGTGTCTCTGTGACGACCCCGTGGAGGAGGTGGGCCTCGCTCAGCTGAGCCCTGCGAGCAAGGGCCAGTGTGGCTGCTTCTCGCCTGACCTCTGCGGGGGCGATTCCAGCAAGGACTGGCAGTTGGTTGGTTGGAGTGGCTCGTAGGCATCCAGAGACAGTCCAGTTTTTGGACATGAGGGCTACGGCTCCAGACTGGGGCACAGTACTCAGCGGTGGGGAACACCAGGGCCTCGGTGGAGATGCGCAGCGTCTTCGTGGACGCTCCCCATGTCGTGCCAGCTAGACGCCTTATCAGTGCTGCACGGGCGGTGGTCTTTCCCTTGACGCCGTCCAGGTGTTGCTTAAAGGACAGAGTTCTGTCGAGCTTCACTCCAAGGTATGTCGGGGAGGACTGGTGCTCTAGCCGGGCGTTGTCAACCATTGTCAACGGGTTGCTTCCCTGTTGTAGAGGTGGAACATTGTTGCCACAGTCTTCTCAACACTGAGCTTCAGGCGCCAGTCCTTCAGGTATGAAGACAGGATGTTCATGTCCTCAGAGAGGCCTTCCTCTATTGCTTCCCAGGTTGGTTTGCTGAGCAAAATTGCCAGGTCATCTGCGTAGCCGTACTTCCTTGATGTTGTTAGGGGTAGGTCGTGGATGTAGATGTTGAATAACATCGGTGCCAGCACCGAGCCCGTGTTGGAATCGTGTTGCCTCTCTGGGCACATCTACAGTACCCAGTTGAATGCATATTCCTCCTTCCTACACTTAAATATAAATCCCAACAGCTATAGCCTATGTACACCCACGCCAATAAATCACACCTGCATATACAAATTACCCATCATGTTACAAAGCTCTAACACTAATGTAACTGCCTCTGTGTCAGTCAGTGCAGTATTTTTCAGTTATTTATTTAGGTAGGAACCAAAGTTCTCTAGGGCGAATCGCTTGGTTAAATGTCCATATCAAGTGATATCTGAAAAGTGTGTGAGAGAGAGAGAGCTATAGTAAGAAGAATATGCAGATGAATATAAATGGTTCTCTCTGTCTCTCCCTCCCATCAATAAAGATCTATCATAAAATGAGTTACCATGTGGGAGCCCCCAGGGGTCCCCGAACCTCCAAAACCCTGATAATGCGCCCAGAGAGGCGACACAATTCCAACGAGCCCACCCCCGTCCAAAACGGTTGAGAAATGACAGAGTTACCATTTGGGTCCCTGAACCTTGAGACCCCCAAAGACGCCCCCAGGGGGGCGACACGATTCCAACGAGCCCACCCCCGTCCAAAACAGTTGAGAAATGACAGTTACCATTTGGGGGTCCCTGGGGGGTCCCCAGGGGTCCCCGAACCTTGAGACCCCCAAAGACCCCCCCCCAGCGGGGCGACACGATTCCAACGAGCCCACCCCCGTCCAAAACAGTTGAGAAATGACAGAGTTACCATTTGGGGGTCCCTGGGGGTCCCTGAACCTTGAGACCCCCAAAGACGCCCCCAGGGGGGCGACACGATTCCAACGAGCCCACCCCCGTCCAAAACAGTTGAGAAATGACAGTTACCATTTGGGGGTCCCTGGGGGGTCCCTGGGGGTCCCTGAACCTTGAGACCCCAAAGACACGATTCCAACGAGCCCACCCCCGTCCAAAACAGTTGAGAAATGACAGAGTTACCATTTGGGGGTCCCTGGGGGGTCCCCAGGGGTCCCCGAACCTTGAGACCACCAAAGACGCCCCCAGGGGGGCGACACAATCACAACGAGCCCACCCCCGTCAAAAACGGTTGAGAAATGACAGTTACCATTTCGGGGTCCCTGGGGGGTCCCTGGGGGTCCCTGAACCTTGAGACCCCCAAAGACGCCCCCAGGGGGGCGACACAATCACAACAAGCCAACCCCCGTCAAAAAACGGTTGAAAAATTAGTTACCATTTGGGGTCCCTGGGGGGTCCCTGGGGGTCCCCGAATCTTGAGACCCCCCTATTTAATATTGGCTACTAAAATAATGAATTAGTCAATTGGCCATTGAGTGGTTGTTTTAGGACAAGATATGGATATATAGCTAAACTTGTAAATCATAAACTTATATATATATATATATATATATATATCATATATATATATCATTATAAAATAATGAATTAGTCAATAATGCCATTAAGTGGTTGTTTTAAGACAAGATATGGATATAATATAGCTAAACTTGTAACTCATAAACTTATACTTATACTTATAACGTAGCCCCAGACAAACATGGCAACCTCAGTTGCCAGGCAGACTTATGGAGCTTTTTGATTGGGTAGAGGAAAAGGCCTCACGTGATTGGCTCTCAGCCGTCATGTGATTTTTGGCAGTGATATCACTGGGGAACCAAAAAAACCATCTGTAACTTAGCTTGTTTTTTTTTCTGTTCGTAAGTGATTGGCTCTCAGCCGTCATGTGATTTTTGGCAGTGATATCACTGGGGAACCAAAAAAAGCATCTGTAACTTTTACGCATTTTTCTTTTACAGATTGTTTTTTTACGCATTTTTCTTTTACAGATTGTTTTTTTACGCATTTTCTTTTACGAACACACAGATAATATTGGCGTGGATCTGAGCCCATAAGTGTGTGACCTATCCCCAGAGAGCAAATCTCGGAAACAGCTGGATCGATCAGTACCAGATTTCATGTGCACATTCCAGTAAGCCAACTTAGTACCTCCAGGCATTGTTTTCACATAATGTTTTATATTTTTGAAGTCTTCATTATTTACTTCAGATTTTATAACTGAAATCAATGGGGCTTAGATTGTGCTGAAACCTTTCCCAAATTTGGAGTCATCACAGATATGCATGGACTGAATTGAGGTCACTCACAGGCTGGCCACAGTTTGTCTACTGCCCAGAGACAATTGCAAATTAGCTGCTTTGATTGATTGATTGAAATATTTATTAACAGTTTGCAGAATTACAGTACATTTCAAGCACAACTCAATACAAAAGACTGTTAACTGTGAGTGGACGACCCAATAAAGCATTACACTTGTTTACAAGAGGGTCCACCTTGTTCAATTCATCAAAACATTTAGAGACGTACAAATAGACACTTCTATATAGCCAAAGAACAGAACAGAACAGGAATTCATCATAAAGGAGGTCAAAAGGGAAAAGAAACATATACAGTGAGGGGGGATTCCGATTTTCCGGGGGCCAGTTTCTAATAGAAGCCGTCCGTAGGTAACCTGACGCTGCCAGATCCAAAAAGCTTGCTACACAAATTTGTTTAACAGCTTATTGGGATCTGGGATCGCGGAAGCAAATTCGATGACGGGGCTGTTCCTTTTTTTCAAGATACATGGTAGATGATTGGATGGGAGCGTCTGTCTATCACCGTGTGGGCGTGCAAACACAACCAATCATATTGACGTGTCTATATAGCTTCACATCCGGTTTCGCACATATCCCGCCCTTAGCTCACGCTGATTGGTTCGGTACGGGTCGGATCTGTGTTAGCTCAACCCCCTCAGAGATCCCAGATCCAAATAAGCTGTGAAACAAATTTGTGTAGCAAGCTTTTTGGATCTGGCAGCGTCAGGTTAGTCCGTAGGTGCCCTTTGAGAGCGGTTTTGAAGGAGTCAAGGGATTCACATGTCTTAATGACTGTTGGTAGGGCGTTCCACATTTTGGTGGCATAGGAGTGAAAAGAATTGTGGACTTCGTTAACATTAAGGAAGTATTTAGACAGGTACATGGGTAACTTGGTGGTGTATCGAATCTTGTGGACCAGACCCATTGAGGTGAGGCCAAGTAGGAGCCTGACCAGTTTGTTTTGGGAGGTCTGGAGCCTTGTTTTAAGGGCCTTTGAGATGCTGTGGTACCAAGAGGTGCATGATAGTCAAAGAAACCTTGTACGAGGGCTCCTGTTAAGGTCTTCAAGGTGTTTTTGTTGACCAGTGAGGAGATCCTGTAAAGGAATCTTGTTCTTTGATTTACTTTTTTTATTACGTTGGTGGCCATTTTATCACTGGAAATATTAGCCTCCAGGATGGAACCTAGGTAGGTAATTTCATCTTTTCATCTTTTCGTGTGATAATATTGTCACCCACTCTAACCAAGAATGCTTCCTTGTGGAACGCCACAGTTCACTGGGAGGGGGGGAGACAGTGTTCTGTTCACCTCCACCATCTGTTCTCTCCCCTCCAGGTAGGATTGCATCCAGCTCACTGCTATCAAAACCAATAGCGGGATAACAATCACTTTAATAAATACATGCAGTCTATGTCGTAACTAAGGTCATTTGCCTCTGCTGGAGCTCTGGCTTCTGAGGGCGAATTTCAGATGGCTCTAGCACCCACGTCACAATTTATTTACTACAAAGGAAAACGTGTGCATTGAGCTTTGATGTCCTTGGTTTGATATAAATTCAGTGTGCTGTCAAGTTCTGTGCGTTTGTTGACTTCAGCGTATGTTGTATAGAGTTTTTTTAATGCTGAACCATTTATGTTCTCAAACTGAATGAGGCTGAAAGTAGAAGGAAGAAACCTTCCAAAAAACATTTTCAGTATTTCCAGTAAAATGCCTTTCAGTGCCAAGTAAAGGTTGAAGGCTCCCCACTACTCAATGGGTGAGTGGCTTTGACATGACTTGAGCAGTGATGGACAATTGTTAAAAACATAGACACACATTTTTTCCTCCACAGGAAGCCTTTTATTACGGTAGTTATTGGTAATCACAGCGGCTGCCATTTACAGGTACATTTTTATTTCATTGCAACATTCATATAAGTACATAATGTTGTAGTCGTGGTCCCAACATGCTATGGGATCTGTGGGAGAGGTCACGATCCTAGAGCCTGGATGGAGGGTGGGTGGAAATGCATGTAGTATTGTCAATGATGAGCCAGTGTCATTAATCAATGGCCTGTTATTACCCTGCCTATGAGCATATGTGGCAGGGTATTGTAATCAGTCCTGTCTGTGAATAAAATAAGTTTAACGATTTGGCAGTTTCAAGATGATGAATAATCAGTATGCTTGCCCATAGCAGATGATTTAGTCAAGGCCACTATGATCATTGAAGCACCCAGTAAGGCTTGTTTTAGACAGAAAAATACACTTGATTAGTTACCCCAATTTGAATTCACTGACCTGTAATTTTATGGATTGTCATGCTTAGTGTTTTTATATTTTTACTTTTAATGTCTTGAATGTATTTGTATTATGAATGTATTTTTGCAAGACATATTGTTATTGTGTAACTTGTGTTATGTTTGTTGTGCACCCCAGGAAGAGTAGCTACTACTTTGGTGGCAGCTAATGGTGATCCAAATGAGTAAATAAAGAATAATGGTCAAAATTACATTATCTCTCTAGGGGTCATGGTGGCACAGTCGGTGGTGCTGTCGCCTCACAGCTAGAAGGCACTGGGGGCGTGTTCCCTCCTCCGCGTCATCAGTGCCCATACCTGAGGCAGGGTTGGCGAAAGGGCCTTTCTGTGTGGAGTTTGCATGTTCTCCCCATGTCCCCTATGCACTAGGGTAGGTACCCTCACAACAATATGCAGTAATCCTGGTCTCTAAACTACCTCCCCCTGGCCAGCCGGGGCGCCTGATGGACGATAGGTGAATCGATCCAGAGGCTGCTGTATCCATACGGAATAAACAGCACGAATTATCTGGGTGACGCAGTGTTGCCAAACTTATCTCTGTTTAACGTTATCAAAGTACCCCTTGCAAGTTGCAATGCACTCACTTCCCAGACCCCTTGTTAGGATGTTTAGACATTTTATTTTAATTTAAAGGTCTCACAGGCCTGAAAGTGTTTTATTGTATTTGTGCAACATGGTCATTATTTTGAATAAATGTATAATCGATATATATCGTATCGTGGCCTCTGTATCGTGAGATTGCAAGCAATATCCACCACTAGTGGCCAGTTAAGACTGAGGTTAGGGATAGCAACCTACGTGGCCGCTAAGACTGAGGTTAGGGTTAGGGATAGTGATCAGTCGGAGGTCTGAACTGAATGTTACCGGTATATGTAGACCTGACAACATACTGTACTGTACTATGTTGTGCAACAGACCGTTTTCACAGCAGACACAGCTGAAGATAATTTATTTGTGGGTGTGTTACTGTGTGCCAGCAGGGACAAGTTAACTTCATACATTTTTCAGTAAACAACTACCAACTAAAGTATCTCAGAACCATTCAAGTTTCTCTCTTTACAACGATTGGCCCTGCTCTTCTTAGTGATAGTTGTGTTGAACAGTGTGGTGGAATTCTAGTTATTGTACCAGAAAATGTCATTTCACAGTACAGAATAATAAGGTAATGTAAGCAGCGAATTGTTTTGGTAGGTTGTACCAGTCAAACGAATGATCTGTTAATAAGATTTCATACAAATATTAGGTAGGCCTATCCTTAAAGAAATGAGTTTGAGGGAGAAAGCTAAATTATTAGTTGACGTTTTTAATGCCTTTCTCACTTAGCACTTCAATGTGTTAATAATTTAATGAAATTATGCCTTCTGTGTGTGCAGTCTTTTGATCGATGGGAGAAATCCAAGCTCAGTCTTCAAGTCACGTAGCTGTTTGGGGCATGTAAACCGTCTGCACAATTGACAACAGGTTAGTGCGGTTGTTTGTGTCAAGTACTGTGTCATTTGTGCATGTGCACACAAACATCTGTGGCTGTGTGTGTCGAATATGGAGGCTCATCTGTGGCTCGGTGCAGTATTCATTCAGGTACACTCGGATGTCTGTTTGCAAGTTGCCAATGCACACGTCACTCTTGACTCTTGTGTGTCTTGACTCTTATGTGTGACTCTTGATGTGGACAGTTGGAACCAGAGCCATAGAGTAAGACAGAGTTACGACAACTCCGTTCACTTCATGGGGCCAGTCCATATAGACTTCTATTGGCGAATACTTTTTTTTTTTTTTAAACATATGTTTATTCATTTTCTTTATATTACAGAAGTATTTTCAACAATTGACATATATTTTCCCCCCCCCACATCCCTCTGGCAGCACAAATACAAACAAAATCTTAAAACAAAATGAATGGACAATAATAAATACAAAACAAAAATAAATAAATAATGACAAAACAAAAAATAAAACGAAAATAAAACACATTACATACAGTTAAACAGATTCACAATGTCCATCACAGTTCCCTACCCCCACCCCCCAGCTGACTACTCAGATAACCACTATACATCCAAAGCCTCTTCAATATCACCTCGCCTAATGAAGTTCAAGAAATTCTCTCATATCTTATAGAATACCTCAGGTTTCTTCCTAATTACATAAGTTAGTTTCTCATGTGCCAAACTGGTTGTTAAATTCCTCAGCCAAAAGCCGATCGTAGGGGCATTGACATTCTTCCAACATAGCGCAATTGAGCGTCTGGCCTGTAACAGGCAGAGGTCGGTCATTCTTTTTTCATTACTATTTAGTGTACAATTTAATGGATAAATACTGAGTATACATAATTTAGGACACAGAGGAACTGGACCTGACGTAATCTGAGAGACATAATGGACCACGGACCTCCAAAATGTTTTAATCTCCTCACATTCCCATAAGCAGTGGAACAGTGTACCTTTATGTTCCCCACATTTATAACATAAATCAGGAATGTTTGGATCAAATTTATTTACTTTCTCCGGGGTTATGTAAGTTCTCATTATCCAATTATACTGAATTAGTTTTAATCTAGTATTGATAGTTTGCGTTTGTCTATTGGCGAATACTAGTGACAAAGGCCTGAACCGGAAGTTTACGGAATGCATTGGAGTTTATAGGCTTTACAGTGACAAACGAGTTACATGAACCATGTGACCGAGCTGTTTTCTGCCCCCTCGTGTCGTAACTCTTGTCTTATAGGGCTCTGGTTGGAACCACAGGTCCGTTTAATGGGAAAAGTACACTTCTTGAAGCAGGCAAATAAATACATTTAAAACTACAGTGGTTGCCAACGGCCACCAGAAGGAAACCTTAGGCAAAGCGTAGGGTGAGCACTGGCACCCTGGCATGTGTGAGAGAGAGGATTTTTATTATTATTATTATTTAATTAAAATTAAATATTAAAAAAAATGGTTCAGTCGGAAATTAAGTCCAGTCTCATGATCACATCAGTATGGAAATTACATGCTGCATATAATTCCACATTAATTCAAACTCACATTCATTGATTGAACTCTGACCAGGGAGAGAGTCTGGGAGATAGTGGGTTATTGAGTCTAATATGCTAATCATACATCCTGATGTGAAAGAAGAAAAATAAATAAATATTGCCATGTTTATGGACAATCAAAATCAGATGGACTCTGACTATCAAGAAAATAAAAACACGGAACTTAATGTCAAAAGGTTGCCAACCCCTGATCTAATCTATACTTAATCTCTATGGTATTATTCCTTCAGACAATGCTACTGTAGAATACTGTAGAATTAATGGTAACTTTGCCAGACGTGTGTGTGGGTTTGTGGGTGTGTGGGTGGGTGGGGTGGGGTGGCGCTAATCTCGCACAAGTTTGGCCGAGGATTTTTCACATTGGTTGCTGACCATTTTCTGTGGATTCTTAATCTCAGATACACTATCCGTCCAGGCTATGGGATAAGTATCTACAAGGCTATGGAGTACAGATAGCCAGTCATGTGCAACAAGTTATTCACCCGGGTTATCAGATCGACTACTAGCTATGTGCAAAATCCGACACCATTGTTTTACAATTATTATAATCGTCCCCGAGGGGATATTCGTCTTTGCAAGTGTGTTCAATACATAATACATAACCATGAGGTCCCGCACTGTGCACAGAATCATCCTATCGGCGGGGCAGTTTGTTTTTATGCCGTGATGGCTGAGGGGACAAAACTCCTACTAAAGCAGACCTTTTTCCATGCTAAGGTTCTGTATCTTTGTCCAGATGACATGAGGTTGAAAAGCAATTACAGAGCCAGCTGATGTACAATGCGTGCATGATGTGCACCACCATCGCACATAGACAGAGACACATACATTACACACACACAGAAAGTGCACGTGCATGGGAGAGTGATGCCATTCAATTAACGCCCACATCTGATTAACACAATGCGCATATGTGTGCACACTGGACACAAATAGACAGAAAGAGGGAGAGACAGACACAAACTTGACATTACTGTCAATGTATTATTGGGGTGTGCCTCCTGGCCGAGATTTGCGCTCCAGAAGTATATCGTTTCTACTAGATATTTCTGCCTATATTTATATATTGTCGTTTCATATTTTAATTCAATAGCTCTATACAAATACATATTTCCATACTGTTGCTCCAGTGTAATACAAATGGCAATAAGAAAAACATTTCTAATTGAACTCACTTCATATACAGAACAGTATAGGAACAGTCAGTTCTGCTGCCTTCCTTCTGATATAGTCAGAGTAGTAGACTACAGTGACTGACAGTTTACATTCAGGTTTTCCTTGTAGGGCTTATGTTCTATGTACACACATATCAGTCAGGAACAGCGCCTTGACACTGGTATTTGTAGAAGCACAATATCACCCCCGCAGCGATGCAATCACAGCTAAAGCCAGCGGAAGCCTCACCGCGTGGTGAGCTTGTATATCTGCTATTTACTGCATGCAACACCTCTTGCCCCTCAGCCTCACAAATAACACTGGGTTTCATTTTGTATTTCATGCTTATATGTATGCTCAGTGGGATTTGTGTAGGGATATTTGGTATATGAATTGGCCCAAATCCAGATATTCAATGCATTCTGTTTGTGGTGTTGGAAATGCAATCGGAGGTAAATCACAGGAATGCGATGCAAAGTGTCTAAAGAAGTACCATTTCCCCCTACAGCATACTGTAAGGTCCTTTTTAACATGACTAAAATGTACCTAAACTCATCCCTGCTAAAAGGTTTCAGAGACAGGCGTACACTCTGACGTCAGTGACGTGATTGACAGCAGATGAGTTGCTTATGCCTGACTCCAGAATACTGTAGATCCTCCGATTGGAAAGGCTTTGTGACGGAAGCTTTAACAGGGAAGCGATACCTGAGCCTTTTGGTAGAACTGTGTGGAATTACTGCCTCTCAAAGACAGACCAATCAATGATATTGGAGAGAAAATATGCCACATACGATTTAGGGCGCTATGGTCTGATGCTCCAACATGTTAAAGACGGTACAGTGGCTGAAGGCTAAGCATTGGCATAATGTTTTGACCCTCTCTGAGGAACAGCAGATGGCACTATGATGCATACTTCCTGTAAGCATTAGACAGTGGGAACATTTTTCTTAAAATGAATATCCCCTTCCTCTGTTGGACATTGTTTGCCATTTTGTTAAACAACCTGGAGACGTATGAGCTGGTGCCATTCTTTATACTCTCCAGTCTAGAGAGCATATTTGTAAGTTTGTAACCCTTGTGTTCTGTTTTTAGGAGGTTATTGTTAATGGTGCGGCAGTGGCTCAGGAGTAGAGTGGCCAGTATAGAACTGCCGGATTGGAAAACCGTGAGGTTCCAACTTCCAAGTTTGATCCCGGGCTCCCCCAGAGTTAGATGTCCTTGAGCAAGACGATGAACCCCTAGATTGCTCCTGATGTGCAGCATGGTTTCCTCCGTGTGTGTGTGTGTGTGTGTGTGTCTGTCGTTCAACAGTATTCGTGTTTGAAGTATTCAAACACGATGAAGGCTTAACCGCCGAAACGTTGGATGTTGTCTAACCTGCTGTCCGAATACATTTTGGTACTCTGGCTATTGGTGTGTGCGGCCACCTTCTTGTTCATTCAAGATCTCCTCCTGAAGTATTCAAGACCAAACAAATTAGCAGACTTTTGATTGATTAATTGATTTGATTGAAGTAGGCTACTGTATTTATTAACAGTTTGGATAATTACAGTACATTTCAAGCACAACTCAATACAAAAACTGTTAACTGTGGACGACACCACACCATAAGGCATTACACTTGTTTACAATAGGGTCCACCCTTTTCAATACATCAGAATTATAATACTAATACTAATACTTGAATAGGCTACAAATATTAGTCCGAAATATACACGGCACATGGTACAGTAAGAGATTCAGGCTAAAAGGATAACACAAAATGTCTGCTTTTTGTGGGTTTTCATCTTGCACAAGACTTATAATGATTTGGTTAGTGCCACCCTTCATCCAATTTCCAGTTTAAATACATGGACCCTGGCATCTCCATTATGGGCATGTAATAATAGGCAAACATTTGGCAAAAATACGGAAACATTTGGCATGTAGATCTGCCACATCTTTTCAAAGAAATGTTAGTGCATGGACCATTCACAAATGAAATGCTTTCGTTACCTGCTTGCTTGTCTTTTTCTCTGCTTTTTGCATCCCTCTCAAGTCTCCCAGCAAGGCAGCAAGGGAGAACTGATCTCTGCCAACAGTCATTTGATGAGCACCGCGTAAATATTATCTTCAAGGTGACCACATTGGTCCGTCAAACAAATGCTAAGGAGATATGGTGATTGGTGACTGACTGGCGTCATGGATGAGACTTACATCAGAGACAGGCCTCCAAGTACTACATAGATAACAGGTACTGCATGAGTAATGCCCGCAAATTACTGGTACTGTTCTGGTGCAGATAATTTGGGTGAATATGAATGAGGAATATATTGGAAGTTGAGCAGTGAGGAATATTCTGGAATCTCATTGCATCACTGCCTGCGATGTTATTTATGTTTTTATCCCAGTCTCTCACAAACACTTTTTTTTTACCAGATCGTGGGCGTGTGGCGTCCATTTTCTGGTTCCATGACTTCCATAATTTCAGACCCCATTCATTTTTCCCATAGAGATTTCCAAAAATATGCATATTCACTATTTAAGCCTAGAATCAAGCAATCCAGGATCCTGGTGAATCATGGGTTCATGGCCATAAAACATTTGATTCTGTAAATAAATAAATAAATGAAAATAAATGTTATTTTCCACGTTTTATTGTCATGGTTCACCAGAATCCTGGATGGCTTGATTCTTGATTCTCTGCTATGCCCTATAGGTAATTAAGATTTAATGCATTTAAAAATGAAAAAAACTGTTGGTCTCCAGTTTAAAAAGTAGTTTATTGCCAACAAAAGGTGTCTGTGACGTTTCAAGCTTCACTTCAATGTCAAAGAACTTTATTTTTCCATTCGGAAACTTCTTTTGTGCAGTGGTAAAAGACAGAAATCACAATACACACACAGTTGCTATATAAAAAGAAAAGACTATTAAAACGACTTCAAAAGCATAATATTAAAATCAGTTCTATAGTACTAACTAGAAAAGTCGCAATTTAGAAAAATTGCAAAGTGTGGTTGCCGCAATCGCTTACATAGGCCCCTCCCAATTGCCAGCCAATTACAATGTCACGACACGCCTGTGATCATGTGTAAGTAATTCGGAGGGGATTCATCCCCCAAAAACTATGTTTTGGCAACAAATGGTTACATTTTTTGCATTTGCGGCAGCCCCTATGGATGAAAAAAGCCCTGCCAGTAATTGTGCTAGACAATTACCTTGGATTCAGCCTATAGGCGTTCGAAAGTCTGGAGGTGAGCACAAAGCTAGCTGAGCCTGAGGGCATTAATTAATTCATAGTGGGTATGGAGGGTGTGTGTGTTTCCCTCAACTATTTGAGAGGCCTTCTTTATTGTCCCTTTATTATGGATGCTGCTGGTTGGATGGACTCCTGGTTCATCCCAATGATCTTGCCACTGATCCTAACCACCCTGACGAGAGGGTTCCCGGTTGATGGCACGCATCACACCAAACCATGGTGTGATGTTGAACTTACGGTCATTACTGATTCTACAAAAGACACCAGCTGTGCGTAGGTGTGATGCAGCAGGCTTATCAGTGCATCATCCGTACCTCTCTGCTGCTTGTATGCAAACTGGAGTGGGTCCGTCTGTGAACCCACTAACCTCCCTCTGTAGCTGGGGTAGAAGGAGCCTCTCAAAGCTACAGGTACAGGGTGGTACTCATTAGCTACATTGCATTTTTAATGCACATGATGATAATTGACCAAGCTAATTATACATGATGTCTGTTCTGTCCGTGTTGTCGTCTGTGAGCCGGAACCCCAGATTTGGGGTCATCTGTACCAATGGGGGGATTAATTCTCATAGTGATTTTTGGGACATTTTTGTACATCCCTAGTGCTAGGAAATGCATGATAGCATTGCATCTGTGGTAGCTTTCTGTGTGTTATCACTCCATTTATAACCACATGCCAAAACACAATGTTCAAAATCCGAATTAATTCTACTTCAAACTGATGGTTCTCTCTTATTATTGATCTTATCTCTTGGAAACATGGTTGGGATACTAGACTATATATGTCTCAGAAACGTTGTTAAAATTAGCATATCTAGAAATGTTATCTATTACAGGCAGTGACAACATAATGACTATCTCATGTGTGTGTGTGTGTATATATATATATATATATATATATATATATATATATGTGTGTGTGTGTGTGTATATATATATATATATATATATATATATATATATATTATTACATTACATGAGACGTGCTTTTGTTTTCATTAAAGATGTACCACAAAGTTTAATTCTGTAAATAACTATAACTAAATATTTAAAACCAGAACATAAATTCTAAGGAAATGTTTTATGAAATTCAATAAACTAAATATAGTGCAAGTGTAGTGTAACTGTGTAAGTAATGCATAATATAACTTTCGTTTACCATTACATACAGTAATATAACCTTTTTAGTCCACTACTATCTGGACAATACTAAACCTAGAAAGGTTGTTTCATATTAAGTTGTTGTTTATTTGTATTTGGGGACAATTTTCGCTTGGTTGCCCAAACTCTGGAAATTTTCATAATTCAAAATGGCCACTGAACACTATGGCTTTTTTCTTTTTGTATTTTCATATGTGTAGAATGCATTCCTGAATCTATTTTGTTTTATATCAGGTCAAAATGTTAAAGGTCAGGTCAAGCATGACCTATGAGAAAACAACAAATAGAAAGTCCATGTCAATAACATCACTGGTAGGCTATTTGTAATAATAATAGTATAACATAAACTATGTTATTTATTTATTTTGCAACTCCATTCAATATCTGTGAGCTTCAAATCAGGCCTGGCCCGATCACCCTCCTGATTGGCAGCATTATCTTACCCAAATCCTGGTCTACCTCATCCTCAAAAGTATGCTCTTTATCGACATCACTCCTCATCTGTAGCTTGATTGCCAGGTCACCCTTTCTTGAATTGTGACATCAGCCGACCTTTCAAGTTGAGCTTGGTGGTCTTGTATAATATGAGCCCTCAACATGTGGTGCAACACAGGGCAACAGATTGCTCCAACTCACCCAGCACATCAGAGTAGACTGGGAACAGGGCAACAGATTGCTACATTGTGACACCCAACTCACCCAGCACATCAGAGTAGACTGGGAACAGGGCAACAGATTGCTACATTGTGACACCCAACTCACCCAGCACATCAGAGTAGACTGGGAACAGGGCAACAGATTTCTACATTGTGACACCCAACTCACCCAGCACATCAGAGTAGACTGGGAAGTTCCACCCAACTCACCCAGCACATCAGAGTAGACTGGGAAGTTCCCTGCCAGCAAAGTATTTTGTGCTCTGATCTTGCCTTTGCACACAGATATGAGGCTGCACAGGACTGTCCATACAATGATCCTGTACTTTAATAGTATAGTATAGTATAGTAGGCCTATAGTATATAATGTTTATACTGTATGTCCACCCAATATACACCAATAGAGGGTATGCGCGTGACATCATGATCAAACCAGGAAGTTATGCAGGAACGCCTACTGAGTGGCAAAAAACTACTTTCTGGCCTCGACAGCCAATACATCCAAACAGAAAAGTCCTATCTGATTGCATTAAACAACGTTAAACAATATTAAACTTACTTTGCATGTTGCTTTGCTACTCGATTTGCCACTCTATGTGCCATTCACTTTAAGCATCCTCTATCTATTTATACAAGTGAGAAGTAGTACCCATACTCATTCTTTGTGCTCTATCCGACCGAACCACACTTTTACCACACATCTCTATATGCAAAATAAATTCGCCACGCTCCCCGAACCGACATAGGCGATTTTTTAGCCGTTCAAGTGTCTCATTTACTCTGCAAATATTACTTTTATGAAACACGCTGTTATTGCTCAACGTCAACAGCCTACGTCACAATCGTCATGTTGGCGTCTACCAAAATCGTCATGTTGGCGTCTACTACGCCAACTACGTTCACTTAATGGGGCCAGTCTTTCACAGTGACACACATGTTACATGAACCACGCGCCCGGGATGGTTTCTACCCCTCAATGTCGTATTTGCTGCGCCCTACGCTGTTGCCACAACACAAGGAATTTAACCACGCTACTTGCATACACTGCAACTCGCTTACAATTCGCAAACCTGGCAACACTGCCCTCTCTTACCAGCCCCGCCCCCACACTAGCTTGACAATGTCATCTCGCGCAGCACAGAATCTGATCTCGCGCAGGACATTGATGAGAGACAGAAGGAACAGGAGAGATTATACGATCGCTATTTCGCTTATTCCATCTAAATCTCTTTATTTACAAAAAAAATGACTCGACGATTCCCTTAGTTACATCAACATTGTTCTTTGTCAATAATCGGATTGGGCCAAAATATCACCCTTACACCGATCACTTTGCCTATTTTCGCCACACAGCCAATTTACTTCCGCGAGCGGCCGGGCCATTCCGCCCATGCGAATGCATGGAGAAAAAAAAGAGACGAAAATCCAACTGTATCGGAGCAGTGCCACACACACACACACACTCAGTCACACACACACACACACACACACACACACACACAGAGGAGTTGACAAGTGAGAGAACGAGACGGCTGTTGCGTTTCACCATGGCCAGTGCTGTTGTAGACAGCGACGACGATGATACACGGAAATAAGTGTGGAAAAGAAAACGAGTGCCGGATCCCAAAGGCAACACGCAGCATCTTAGCAGACATCACAAAGAAATCGATCTGTCCAACGACGATGGTACAAAGACAACAACACAGCCAACTATATTCTTATAGAGAAAAGCTCTCAGCTAATTCGCCCCGTGCAAAACAATTAACGCACGGAGTTGCGGTCTGCATAGCTGCAGACATGCGACCACTATCAGTGGTGGCAAACGCTGGCTTTCAATATTTAATGAGAGTTGCAGAACAGCAGAACCACGTTACAAAATGCCATGCAGGTCACACATGTTTTCACTCCTAAAATGTATAAAACTAATAATACATGTGATCGTCAAATATATGGCCGTTAGTACTGTTAATTCAACATCCGGTGAGGGGAGGATACGGATTGTGTATGGAAATCAGCGCATACAGTGGGTGGGCTTTAGACCGGATGTAAGCCACATCCACTAAATGTACACTAAATAGAAATAGTATAAAATACTGCATAAAATGGTGTAGCCTACTGCAGCTATTTATAACCAGGTAGTGTATAAGTGAAATTACACACTTAAATTAGTATTTAATACTTGAACTAACAACAGATGGGTCTATATACTATTTGTCTTTTCTTCTTTTTTCTTTCATTTACTTACTTAGAGCTTAACAAGAATGTTACAAGTCATCTCATCTTAAAGAAACATTTAAAAAATGTTAGGGCATAAAACCCAAAGTTGTTAAACCTTTTCTTATTCTCATTCTGATTTGTTATTTATAGAAAATAAATGTGACTTATTGGGAAACAAGTGTTTTTCTTTACAAACCAAGATATTGGCCTAAATTATAATGAATCCCTCAATGCTGAAAAAGAAGGTTTTAAAAAAATAGATTGAAAAAATTTAATCAAACATCGAAGCAAATCGTGAGCTTCAAATCGAACATTGAATTGAATCGTGGACTAGGCGAATCGTGATAGCGAATCGAACATCGAATCGAATCGTGAGCTGCAAATCCAAAATTGAATTGAATCGTGGACTAGGCGAATCGTGACAGCCCTAATGTATACATACGCCTGCACGCACACACACGCACATGCACGCCTGTAAGGCCCCCCCCCCACACACACACACACCAACATGCGATTCATTAAATAACTATTTCTCCGCACGCGCGCACACAACATTATTCACGTGAAGCCTACAGGGAATTACAGACGGAATGTATATACACACACACACACACACACACAGTCCCGGCTCACATGCTTAGAATTTATAGATGCGCAATTTTGGGATTATTTTTGTACATTGAAAAAATATTGGGGGTCCTTTGCTCTTGCCATGACAATGTTTGAGAACCACTGCTCTAAAACAATATTAGACAACGTTTGAGACACAAACACATTGCTCTCTCTCTCTCTCTCTTCTCCTTTTGTATAAATTAAATAGGCCTATTCATGATTCTGCTTATAGAGAAGTAGCCTATGTTAGTTTGTTTTATGGACTTGAGAGCTACTTTCAAAACGACCAGCTCAACATACCCACCAAATAAAACTATCATCCCATTGCTGCAAATAGTGACAAAATGTAATTGAGGGGCCTTTCATATAGGCTACATATAAGACAAACGCACATGGAATGGGAAATAGAGGGGGGACAATGCAAATCGTAGGCTTTTATTTTTGTTGGTATTTGACTTTGCTACTGATGATTGTAAGCAACAACAAGTATTGCATTGTGTGTTTGAGCTGACAGGCCCTTTTTGATGTCAATCACTCAAGTCATTTCAGTTAATCTAAAGCGGAAGATGCAAAAATCGTTTTTTTTATTAAAATTATATATATTTTTACTGCCATGTCATGTGGTCTACCTGCAAAGCCTTTGTAGATCGTGATCTACCATTTGGGCACCACTTAACGTCAGATCAGGGGTTTTTGTCGGCCAGCGCCAACAATGCTCCCCGAAAGCATAATCGCAGCAAATACCGGGCAGTGTGTATGAGCCTTAACATGTTGACTACACTACACTACACATAATAACTAATAACCCGTTTTCAGCTTAAAGCAATTATATTTCATTGAAGCAACTCCTTAGCATTGTTTTCATACCATGGATGTGATAAGAAAATATCAAACATAAGGGAAATATTAAATAGTATCGGGTGTACCAGTTTGGCCTTTTCTTTTTTTTCAATGGGGCAATACATTGATTAAACAAACGTTTGATTGATTGAGTTGTACAATGTTATACAACCCTAAACTACTTTTCGAATACACTACACAATACAATACAATTTCAGAACATATAATATTGGCCAATATGTCAAATATGTAAATATTACATATCCCATTGAATGGAAGCGGACCATTTGTAACACATGTTACAAATGACCCGCTTTTGCAAGTTTTCTTTGCAGTTGCTTACAGACCAGAATGAACGTGAATTCCGTCTAAACACCATGCAAACTAATGAAGAACATAAGCATGAACACATCCATGTGGATTTTTATTCACCAACACCAAAGACAAAAATTGTAGCACACATATACTCCAGGTGTAAAATTATACGCATTTTGAAGGTAAACACTTCAAACTTCCTGGGCACGTAGAGTACGTTGCTGTACACATACTGACGCCATGGCGTCATGGTGGCGTTGACCAATCAAGATATAACGTCCATGTTACAACCGTGAAGCGTTACAACCTTGGCGGCTCTCCCCTACATTTGTTACTAACATTAGGTTGTGGCGAAGTAGAAACGTGGCCAGCAGATACTGTGTTTTGGACAAACAGGCTAGGTATTGGTGTTGATTTGGGTCAACTGGACAAACAGCGTGGTGTTGTTTTGTGTCTGTGTTTGTGTTGGAGCGCCTCAGTGTGGCCGTACAGGTCATGTGCAACCTCTTCCACAGAGAGATGGAGACACTAAATCTCAGCTGGACAAACATGTTTGCATGCATGCATCGCTGCCTTGCATGCTGTGTGCTACTGTTGAGTCTGTCACTTACTTTGACTGATTTATGGCATTGTCTTTCTGTTCAAATCCAACTATGTTAATTTAAGAAATCTGGGCATATAGGTCATTGTTTCTTCACTGTGCACACGTGTAGCCTATTGTATGTCAGACTGTATGTCTGTCCCACAGTCACAATCCTTTAGTAATTAGGCTGTGGAAATATTCACGACAAAACAATGGTACATTTCCAATAACCCATCCGTTACTACATGTGGAGTCAACTCCCGCCATTTCTTTCTTCCCATAGTGCGTGGCGAAGTAGCTCTGGGATGAGTGCGCGCGAAGCGCGCACGAAATTCTAGTAGACCAACAAGACAAGCACATCAGTTTAATCACTTAGCATGTGTATCACACCCTGCATCAGGAACATGAAATCATGGTGATGTCTGCCTCATCATGAACAAACGATTATATACATCGTCAACACTGAAGGTGTGCATGCTCACCAGCACCATGCTTAATGTTCTTAATTTATCCAATGGCTAAAGGCCTTGTGAGACGTACTCCTTTAAAATGTATAATTCAGTCGATGTACATGCTATAGAATCTCTGAATGTATAAGATATTGAGTTTATGTTCCTTTTAAATCTCCACAGTTAATATATTATCTCTGCTTCCTATTCTACCAAGGCGCACATGCCTTGCTCTATTAGACCATACGATGCAATTATATTGTTTTCAGACGATCGAGCTAAGAAATTGTTTATGTTCCTTATACATTCCTGGGGTCCTTTTCTTTTTTCACAGGCTGTTGGTTGTGCAGCTTACGCCACATTGAGCTAGAATTCTTTGAATAATACATTGTCAATATGTTGAGTTGAGTGAGTTTCCACAAATTGATTTATGTAAGCTACGTTTATTTGTATAGCACATTTCCACAACAAACCAATTTAAAGTACATTTTCGTCCTCGCCTCATTAAAAGTTGGCACACTTTTCGTCTGGAAAATGGAAATGTGGATACAATATAAAAAAGTTAACTATTCCTATAGTTATTTAGTGCAGCAAAAGGAATGAATAAAGAAAACCTCAAAAGGAATCGTCAAACAAAAAAGGTGAAAAGACGCTTTGATTTAAAAAAGAACAGAGTCGTAGCAGGCCATATGTTTTATGGAGGTTTGCTCCAGATATGTGGTGCATGCCTAGAGCTCAAAGAGTTAAGGCACTCTTCTATGAAAAAACGTAAAGCCTGTCCTGCATGTACAGTATGCCAACATAAAGCCTGTCCTGCATGTACAGTATGCCAACATAAAGCCTGTCCTGCATGTACAGTATATGCCAACATAAAGCCTGTCCTGCATGTACAGTATATGCCAACATAAAGGCATTTTATTTTTCATGGAACTTACTTGACTTTCTTGTGAAATGCTTTGATGAAACCCAGGCAATCAGCACCTTCCAGATAACCTTCATGCTATCAGCCAAGCAGTACCCCCCAGTACCCCCTTATTTCGACATTAATCAGCCCAAGTGAGATGGTTTGAGTTATAAATTACTAGTCCTTTAATACCCGTTCTGAATATATGAACAGCAAATTATGTTCAGTGTGGGTAATGTGATAGGGGGGGGGGAATTGTTTACCCGTGTGGGTCTGTTGCGTGGAAAAGTGTGTCCCAGAATCTGTATCCGTCCCAACATGCTGGTGACACTGGTGACATGGAGGGCCTCACCAGGCTTTCCACCGCCTCGGAGGAAAGCCTGGTCTCTGTTTCAAAAGTCCGTAGGCCTATGATCCGAGCTGGGGCCGGATGATGTGGTTACGTCATGTTGTATTGTTTTGTAGTCGCCAGACAGGATGAACAGGCGGCAACAACTTCCTTTTCCCTCTCAATAAAAGCTCTCGCTTACGAGAGCTTTTATTGCTTTTATTCAAACAGGAAGCAACAAACGGCTTCCTGTTTGTTGTAGGCAAACCATTGCCTACAACATGACGTAAGCATATCATCCGGCTCCAGCCCGGATCATAAACCGAAATGAAATGGTGCCCAGGCTAGGTGACATGTGATTTGTGGGGAGATGTTTGACGCAAATTAATTTAATTAAGATGATTGTTAGAATGTTTGGCGTGTGTAATGCAGGGCAGATTGAGGTTGGAGGACAGGGCTGTGCGGCGCTAGGTTCCGTGAGGCGGTCCGTGCGTCGTGGCGTTGTGAGATGTCGCAGAAAGCGAGCATCTGTCTTGCTCTTCTATGCTAAGGAAGTACTCTGACTGACTGACAGACAGTCCGCTAAATTATGAATAGGATAAGTAGTCCTGCCATACAGTATTCTACATATAAACCCCAGAGTTTCTATTCTGGGATATATATATATATATATATATATATATATATATATATAGTTATAGTGTATAGTTTTATATATATATTATACACACACACAACAAAATGATGAATTAATAATAATTATAATATTAGCAAGTTAAATTCATTTTTCAATAGTACTTTATAAATTGACTATATAACTTGTTGCTAAGAAACTACACAAACTGGTTCTCTCAAGTGGACAGCTACAGAGCTAAGAGCACTTCATCGCCTTGGTGATACAGTAAGTGCATTTGAAGGCGAGATGTTCCAATCAGCTGTGAGCTGTCTGCACACAGTGGTGGAAAGTAATTCATTTACTTAAGTACTGTACTTTTGAGGTATTTGTACTTTACTTGAGTAATTCCAATTTCCAGTACTTTTACTTCTACTCCACTACATTTCGGAGGCAAATATTGTACTTTTACTTCACTACATTTATTTGAAAACTTGAGTTACTTTGCAGATTTTGATTACAAAATATACAGTAACCACTTTAGCCCTATACATTTGAAAATATTTTCAAAAGATTTGAAAAGTAGAAACGGGGCATTCTGCATAATGAGTACTTTTACTTTTGGCAGCCATCAAATGATGGCTGTTGGTGGTTTCTCATTAATCCAAGACAACTGAATATTTTTCCTAGCAGCATAAATTAAGAGATTAAACCTACGCGTATGGAACTTGTTAACAATTTTATCATCAGGCAGCCCAAGAATCAAACACATAGGGTCGGGTTCAAACTACATATTGAAAATCTCATTCAACTGCTACACGATAGCCAACCAATATCGTTTATGACATGACCATATACAATTGTACAGTGAATACAATTTACCTCTTCAGAATTACATTACAAACCTCGTCTATAATTTCAACCTCAAGATCACTTTCCTATTTCCTCTTGCATCTTGTGTGTCAACAGTTGTATTGGATCTTAACATGTCATACAGAATACTTATAAACCCCCTTGTAAAATCCATTGTCGGTATACTCTCAATTGGAGAGGTAGTTGAATTAGTTGATAGTGTTGTGCGTCTGAGAATGAAATCCCTCACTTGTAAAAGTCTGAAAACCATTAAAAAGATTTTCTAACGTTGTTATACCACTATCTCTCTAAGAATTAAACTCCTGGTCATTAAGGCCAGGAGGAAAGTCTGGGTTCCCCTGAATTGAGGTAAGAGGTGATGTTACTTTGGCTCGACCCTCCAAAAGCCTTGCCACCTTCCATCCCTTTAATGTGTTGGAAACAATTGGGTTTTCAATACTTTTTTGCTGTCGTAGGATCTCTGAGAAACGAGATTCCGGAGAGCCGGGAGAGGACAATCACACTGCAGTTTCAATATCTAGCCAGATTGAAGGTTAGTCTTCTTTTAACCATGATGCTAGAACTACAAATCGCAATTGTGCAGCTGTCTGATACCATGTTATATTGGGGAGGTCCAGCCCTCCTTCAGAGACAAATTTTGCTCTTGCTCCATGCAGATAAACGAGCTTAGCCAACTCTCAATAATCCTAATCACTTTATGGCCCCTACACACTGTAGGAGTTTTTAAGTTTTTGGCGAGTCATCAGATCGTTATGTATTTCACACTACAGGAGTCTTTTTTTTTATTTTTTTTATCGACTGTCATATCTGTGTGGCTTTCACACTAAACGATTGGTCGCCGACTAGGCATCACACACTGCAAGAGTTCACCAAGATGTGATCCAGACCCGATACATAAGCTACATAATTTGTTTTTTATTCCAATTAATTTATCCATCGCACGTACGTGCATGATGCCGTGATACAAGCCCGAGACCGACACAGGACCCCCCCCCCCCTCTCTCTCTCTGTGTGCACAATAGGCTACAGCTTTTTTTTTTTTAGACAGACAGACAGACAGCTGTAATACAGGCCTTCTCTACAACCCAGTTCATACTGTACTGTATGATGTCCATTCAAATATCAAACCTGTTAGATATTCACTCTGCGATCAAAGCCCGATCTTGCGTCAGATCGGGAGTTTTGTCGGCAAGCACCAAAAATGCTCCCCGGCAGCATAATCTGAGAAAATATCGTGCAGTGTGTACGAGCCATTACTTGAGAGGAAAATAGGTGTAACCTCTGTGCCCAGAGTCACATTGTTTCTATGTATTTTTTGTTTGCATGGCTCCATTTTGATGTACTTTATTATTTTCTACCAATCCGCTACTCTATGAGATTTTGCTATTTATCCACTGGACTATATGCCACAAGAAGCCAGTGATATACATGTGTTGCTATGGCAACAAGCAGTGATTGAGAGACCCCGCCCACAGCTCACCTGGCTGATGGAGTGATGGGCAATCACAATGTTTGGGGCCACCTGGAGAGTTTGACTCAGAGAGGGTGAGACAGACAGTCTATACTGAGAAGCAAGAGGATTTATCCCAAGTCTTGCTATAGTCGTTCGTTGGATCGTTTGGATTTATACCATTGGAGAAGGAGAACTTTCTTTCCATTTTTGGATTATTTCCCTGGAGTTTGGATTTCGATTAAGGACGGAGTGGATATAATAACCTTGGTAGTTTGTTCATTTTAATAAGCGCTACTCTACCCAACCAAGACAGTGGCAGTGAAGCCCATCGATCAAGGTCAGATCCATTATGCTCCGTATGTCCTTTTGAAGTTCTGGGCTGGCTGGATAATGACACTTTGGCAGACTGAATAAGGGGGGAATCACGTTAACCCTAGCATCTCTAACAAAACATTCACAAACATTTAAAAAAAAATAGCAGTTTGGCTAATTTCAGCGAATATACTGTATATGGAGTAGTAGAGACAACAGACAACAATAAATAAAATAAATAGACTTAATATAGTAGTACCGGTACATTATTATGCACATCCCCACAGTTTTAAACATGGTGCTGGACCCAAAAAAGAATTGAGTGAAGAAAAGGGGAATGCATGCACAGGTCACACGATAGGTTGTTCTCCCGTCTTTTCGTTATTATTTAACCAAACAACGTTTCGCCTATGCAGGGATTCCTCAACTTCTTCAACTTCATCAACTTGATAAAGCCCTGAATGCGCAAAACATGGTTGTTATGGTTAAAGATGGAGTGTCACGATTTTTTTCCACCATAAAACATGATCATCAGGTCTTATATAAGGAGGAAGAACTTTTTCCACAAAGTGTACAGTTATTTGTTAAAATCATGCTTTTATGTGCACACGCCCACCAGTTCATTAAGTTTGCCTGATGGGTGGTGATCCACCTGAACTGAAGCCGCAACCACAGCTGTAGTTGTATGATACAGGTGGAGGGGTTAGGGGAGGTGCTGATAGTGTGATGTCACTATATTACTGTATATTTCTTTGGCCCATTTGACTGTCAATGGTGCAGCCTCCAGGAATAAATCCTAAATACAAAGTTAATACACCATTGCACATAAAAACGACTCCAGGGTGTCTAATGAAGTACTGTCACCTCATAGACACATGACAAACTGGAAAAATACAAAGATTGTGGCACTCCATCTTTAAAAGAATAAATAAAAGACGGGAAAGTAACCGTGTGGATATTTCCTTTTTCCAGACTTAATATAGTCCCTGGTTCAAGTATATTGTCTCTGTCGGGTGGAAACCTCATGTCCAAAACTGTTCACTGCTCAAAACGGATCGCTTTGCGCCACGTTTGAGCTTGCAGATCTTTTATCTCACGATTTTGTATCCATTCTTCACCTGGCGCCAATTGCACGCTGTAATCCTGGGTGCTACTCTCCCTCTGCCAACCTGGGGAGAGCCCCAAACCAAGCTCATGTTTCCTTCAATGCATGACGATTGACGAGTGAGCAGGCCCCTTCTTATCACCTGTCAGGGGGGAGTTTCCCTGGTATAGGACTTGGCGTGTAAGGAACACGTTATTCCAACCAGTTCCTTTCCCTTCCATCATGCGCTCTGGCTGACCAGGGGAGGCAATATAGAGACTAGGATTACTGTATGTTTTTTGTGAGGTATACGGACCCTAGGGGACACGGAGAGAACATGCAAACTCCACACAGAAAGGCCCTTTTGCCAAGCGGGTATGGACGTTGATGCCGCAGAGGAGAGATCAAGCCCCCAGTAGGAATCGAACCCGGGACCTTCTAGCTGTGAGGTGACAGCACTACTGACTGTGCCACCGTGCCCTCCGGATCTGCTACTTTTGCTTGTGTGTGATGCTGTAGTATGATGTATGTAGTAAGGCATTCATTTACAAAAAGACAAAAAATTTGAATATGGAGATAAGAGGTTTCTGCAGTGCCCGACAATGACGTTATGGGGTTGATGGGGTGACAGCTGACTACATGAGACACACAGAAAGAAAGGTTTGCTAGAAGCAAAGTACAGCCAAGGTTTGGTCACCTTATCTCTATTGTAAGCCAATGAATCACCATTCTTGAAGAAGCTGGCATTTGTGTGAGCAGATGGACACCAGACGTATTCAGTTTTCAATGTGCTTGAAGCTCCATATGTGCTTGGCCTTAAATGTATTCATTTTAACTATCCACAGTATCTGAAATAGTATGGAACCTTTCACCTCTGAACATCAACTGAGACAAGATTTGTTCCAAATCTAAAGCAGTTGGTAAAACATCCTTTACGTTTAAACTCCCTCTGACTGGAACGATGTACATGCTCATATTCGGTCAATAGCATATTTTTATTTGTTTAAAACTGCTCTGTCCTCTCACCTTGAGATTAGCTGTTCATGTTTTGACATCATTATAACAGATCTATTAACGAATGATCCATTTATATCATTATATGTGCTCTGTGTATTGCCATTGTTGCAGTTTTTTTCTTTTCTTTTTTTTGTTTGAACTTGTTTGAACCAAGAAGTTGGTGGTGCTTCACTGTTTTCCTGTCCCAAATTTCTTTCAGCTCAGTATTTTTAATTTACATTACTAGAGGTGTGCCCATTAGGCACTGGCTTACTTGGACCGGTGCAAGTTGGAAATGCATGCCCCACTCAGTTATTATGCCTGTGTCTTTTTATGCCTATATGGAGTTATTTGTCAGGCATGCCCAAATATGGGGTCTATGCGGATGTCAGAACATCACTGTGATGTCAGAACAGGCCAGATGATCCATATAGAAATCTAGGGGTGATCAGGTGTGATCAATTGGCTAATTTGGGCCCTGTCCAGAGCCTAAGCAGAGGCTTTTGTGCTGATTCTGGACAACCCACCGACTTAAGGCTGCATGGACACTGCACTGATATAATGAGAATAATTAAGATATAGTGTAGTGGTAATATGATGGTGGTAATAATGGTATAGCAGTCCATGGTCGTGCACTGTGAGGGGGCCGGGTCCACGGTCACACTTTGGTGGGCTCCGTGGAGGGGCCTGGTCACGGATGGATGGAGATAGATAGATAGAGGACTGTTGTTTTTTTTTTATGTCATCTGAATGTTAAAAAAGCCTTTGACTACTGTAATTACAAGATAGTGTAATCATAAGGCGGATACTTTGACTGCAGCATAGATTAAGGCAAGACATGAGACACAGCATGTCTGGGTGACTCATTCAGTTGCATGCACAAAAATAATTTGATCTGTCCAACATTCGATTGCCTCACCTTTTCCCATCTTTCTTTCTCGCTTCGTTCACATATACAGAAAGATAATTCAATAATATTTTAGTGTATAGCAGTTTGGTTAGTGTTGTGTTCTCTCCTTATATTGCCAAGTATGTCTCAACCGGCCAACCTCTCTGAATAAAGAGTTGGAACCAGAAACTTTCTATCTCTAAACTCTGACGTTGTATGTATAGAAATGTACAATAATAATAATAAATAAAACTGAAAATAGCTGAACTCAAAGCTCACCAGTCGCATTGCATTGCATGCATTCATTATGAGCTTGCAGATCAGCGGTGAGGAGAGACATGACATTTCTCATTTGGAAATGTTTTCATTTGAATGCACTGAGTTACCATGCAGGCTTTATACTGTAGATGTTCATATAATATACTGTAAGGCAGAAACTTGGGGTTAAAGGTGCGCTGTGCGTCACAGTGAGTGCTGTATACTGTAGGTACACCTATACACCTATGGATTAAGGATTAATTGCTTAATTCATTTCGACTGTCATGTTACAATCCAAACCAATTAGAGACAGTACTTAATTATAGTCCCTGCAGTGGGTAATTAGACAATAAACCCATAGGACGTATTTGTTATTTATAGTGTGTTCATCCATTAATCCATATTGTGTCAGCCTCATAGTCTATATGTGGATAATAGGCCAATCAGTCGCTGTCTTGGCGTTTCCCACCCATTACATTTTTAATTAATCACTGCTAGAAATGTATGAAGGAACCTCACAGAAGTCATAATGGTAAGAGATGCAGTCATGATGCGGAGTATTTTATAATTAACTAATTTGTCATACATTTAGGCTACAATCTTAATGACCATTATGGCCGTTTTTACACAAACACTTTTACAAATTAACATTTATTGCACAAAGGTAGGCGTGTGAAGTACATTTTCAACAAATTATGTTGCAAAGTATGAAACAATTAGGCTAAGTTAACTCGACATAAGCACATGCTAACGGTATAGCTTTAATTATTACATTTCTGATTCTGTCGACGGTAAAAAAAAAAAAAAACATAACTTACATTCAGGAGAATAGTAAACATGTTTTTCCTCTTGCCTGTATACTTGCCATGTCACCTAAAACAACTATCATTATTCTGGCAACTGGCACTGTAGGTACATTTCAGTCAAACACAGTTTCACACACAGTCACGGCTGATAAGCTTTTACTTTTAATCAGCCTGCTTCCTACATTGACATAAACGTTGGACGTGCTTGTATTGTCGTTCTCGACGTCGACGTTCTCCGATTGCGCACGGCGGCGAGACATCCTTTTACGCACGGAGCTCTTCACGGACGAGCTGCGGGACAAACTGAAGACGGAGGACAGTTTCCCGCGGTAGCTTTTCCGGAACCTTTTGGCAGACCTGCAGAGGTTTCCCACAAAACAGTAGCACAGTGGGTTAAGTGCGGAGTTGGTGAGACCCAGCCATTGCGCAAAAGGTCTCCCGTGGAGAAGCCACTCGTATCGGGCATGACCCGAGTCAGTTTCATCCCCTGTCTCTGTGTCTAGCGAGTCTGGCATATTAAAGTCTATCCCGATGTCCACAGCATAAAGCGGTAACCAGGACAGCGTAAAAAGCACCACCAGTGCCAGCACCATTATGGCGATCCTTTTGCGTATCCTCACTCGAGACACAACCTGTGCAATTGCACTCCTGCTCGACTCGCCCAGTTTGTCGCCCGTCCCCCACAGCTTCCATCCGGTCAGGAAACAAATAACCAGATTGAACAGCACGGGGAAGCAGTACAGCGAGCAGAAGAGCAAGATGTTATACCCCTGGCGCAGTTTGACTTCGCTCCAGCTCTCCACGCACACGGTCACCATGTGCGCGCCGTCGCTGGGCTCGGGTAGCAGCGAGAAAGTCCGCGTGGTGTTCATGAACAGGAGCGGCAGGCAGAGACCCGACGACACGGCCCACACCAGGCAGATCATGCACAGTATCCGCCGCCCGGTGAAGAAGGAGCGCGCGTGGAGAGGGTTGTGCACGCTGTAGTAGCGGTTCAGGCTGATCACGGCCAGGCTCAGCACGCTGGCGGACACCGAGACCGCTTGGACGAACGGAACGGCGCGGCACAGAACGTCGCCGAACACCCAGGCGCTGTAGACCTGGTGGCCCAGGTTGACGGGCATGCACACGCACACCACCATCATGTCGCACACGGCCAGGTTGACCAGCAGCCGGCGGGTCGCCGACGCCCCGGACAAACGGTTCCTCTTTCGGGTGAGAACCACGAGTGCCATGATGTTCCCTCCGAGCCCCGTGATGAAAGACAGGGTGTACATGACGACCAGCACGATGGTGCCCGGCTCGTGTCCCGAAAACAAGACGTCCACCGCAAAAGGGTTGGTGTTAAAGAAACTCCAGTTGCGGTGGTTTTCGTGGTGAGGTTCCCAAAGTGAGTGGTTCGAAAGCAAATGTCCAAATGGTGGATACAAATGTGTGAGATTCATCTCTTCATGCTCTTGCTGCCTGTCACATTGCTTGCGCTCTGAGAAGTGTCCATTGAGAGGCTGCAGGTGTCGACGCGAAGCAGAGCAATGCGCTCTGGAGTGTGAGCACTGAGCAGTGACGGGGAAGATCTCAGCCACATAGGGGCTGGCAGCCGCTGGCTGCCTGTCCGAGATAGATTAAGTTTTTCAATCCAAGCCTAGAGGCAATTCTATTGTAAAACGGAGGGGAAAAAAATGTTTTGTCCAAGTCCCACTCCTCTTTGTTTGATGTTTTGTACGCAAATCAGTTGGTACGCATTACGCAAATCAGTTGTCCAATCGTCGTTATAGTGACGACTGACGAGTAGAGCACAATTCATACCATGTCTGACCGTCATTTTTTCCCTCTCACTTCTGCATGAAGGTCCAAAGCAGATACACTTCGCATTTTACATACCAAAAGTATAATTCTTATTTTTTTATGATCAGTAGCTTTATTTGGATTTTTTACAAATAAACAGAAAAAACAAACATAAGCAACAATAACAACAACAACAACAACAGCAGAATACATGCATGGACACATTGGACAGTAGACTAGAATTCTAATCAAAGGCCATGATTGTATTGCTTATAATTGTGTAGTCTATTTAATGACTGGAGTTTGATGTTTCCCTATCAGGAACTGTTCACAGGACATTGTACAAGAGAAGACATTTATATTTACTATATTGATATAGGCCTATGTTGCTGTTATAAAGTAAAGGCGGCAGTTGACAAACTTGACACACACCACAATGGCCTATACCTCTGCCAAGCCCTCTGTTGACTGTTGTCTCACATACAATTTAAATTACTATCTCCTAGCAATGTCTAAATGGCTATAAATTAAAGCAAGTTAGTCATTTAATGGCAGTCTTTAAGATGAATAAAACATTACCCATTAAATATTTTGTCATATAAAGGCACAGTCTTTAAGATGAATTAAACATCACCCATTAGCTAGATAGTGAGAGATTGTGTAATGATAATGAATTCTTAATGTTATTCACTCAAAAGTCATCCCCTTTTTATTCCATTCTTGTCAAGAAGCTAATGATAATGATAATCGTCCCACTTCATAATAATTGGCTACATTACAGTATAAAACATGTGCCTTTGTCATACAGTTGCATAGCCCTGGCTTAGAAGGACACAAACACAAGAAATTCCATTTCCCTGGAAATGTTTTCATGAATGCCATATTTTTCCTATAGGCAGACATTTATCCCGTCTTTTTGTGAAGCAAACCATGAAACTAGACCATTGTCCATTGGTAGCCTATCCATGACTAGCTGTTCACCCATTGTGTGTGTGTGTGTGTGTGTGGGGTGTGTGGTGTGTGTGCGTTACTGAACAAACACGCTAAAGCAATGATTATCATCAGAATATAGAGCTATTTGGCTGGGACGAAACCCTACCTTTAGAATGGCTTTTGATCCATCTTTTTAGTAGACAGAAAATGCATTTACAGGTTAGGGTACACGTTTTATCCAGTAGAGAACTCATAGGAATCAGGATAAACAAGTTAAATTTGAAGTAAAAGAAAGGAGCAGAGACAAATTTTAAACTGGAGCACAACATTGAAGCTGATAAGGTACTCTTTTCTGATTGGTTGAAATGCGCAAACCACCTGAAAATGTATTTTCTGTAAAGAGAAATTGTAACAATCTGGAGAGACCCAGCCCTGTTATTGAACAAACACACTATAGCAATGATTATGATCAGAATATAGAGCTTCAACTTTTTAACAAAACTTGTTTTGACCATAACGTATCACTTACCCCTGTGTTTTTTCCCCTCCCACACACATATGGTGATATATTAAATCCCTTCAACACCTACAGTACCCTTTGCAAGGTAACGTATATATATAATTTTTTTCAAAATGTCTATTAGACAATTCAATCTTTGCTGCCATGTGAGATGAGATGAGATGAGATATACTTTATTAATCCCCGAGGGGAAATTGCAGTGTTACAACAGCAAAGTGCATAGAGTTAAAAACTAAAACCTACAAAACTACTGGACAGACAGAAAAACACAAGAAACAGACACAGAGGACATAAACACACAAGACCAGGACCATATGGGTGGGGGGGCAGTTCTTAATGCTTCTGTGTATTGTGTAGTCTGATGGCAGTTGGCATAAAGGACTGTCTGTAGCGTTCCGTGCGCATCAAGGGGAGTGTGAGCCTACTGCTGAAGGTGCTCGTCCTTTCCCGCAGCACACCATGGAAGGGGTGGGAGGGATTTTCCAGCATGGAGTCCAGCTTATCCCCGATCCTCCTCTCCACTACTGACTGTAGGCTCTCCATTCGGAGGCCAACAACAGAACTGGCCTTCTTTATGATTTTGTTGATCCTGTTGAGCTCCCCGGCCTTGATGCCCCCTCCCCAGCATACCACAGCATAGAATAAAATGCTGGCCACAACCGACTGGTAAAACATAACCAGTAGCCTGCTACATACTCCAAAGGACTTGAGCCTCCTCAGGAGGTACAGTCTGCTCTGTCCCTTCTTGTAGACGGCCTCAGTATTGTCTTTCCAGTCCAGGTCCTTGTTCAGCTGGACACCCAGAAATTTGTAGGAGTCCACGATCTCCACCTCCTCTCCCTGGATGGTGATGGGTGCTGGGGTCCTCTTCTTACTCCGCCTAGCGTCGAACACCAGCTCTTTGGTTTTTTTAATGTTCAGCAGCAGGTGGTTTTGTTCCGCCCAGTCGATGAAGTTCTCCACCACTCTCCTGTACTCCTCGTCGTTGTCCTCCGTGATGCAGCCCACAATGGAGGAGTCATCGGAGAATTTCTGGAGGTGGCATGTTGATGTGTTGAAACTGAAGTCCGAGGTGTAATCGGTGAACAAGAAAGGTGAAAGGACGGTTCCCTGGGGTACTCCCGTGCTTCCCGTCACAACTTCCGACTGACAGCCTTGTAGCCGCACATACTGTGGTCTCAGGGTGAGGTAGTTTGTAATCCATTCCACCAGGTTGTGGTCCACATGCATGGCAGCAAGCTTCTCAGCAAGCAGGGGGGGCCGGATGGTGTTCGCACTGGAGAAATCGAAAAACATGATCCTCACCGTGCTCCCCTTTTTCTCCAGATGTGCGTAGGCCCTCTGCAGCATGAAGATGATGGCATCCTCCACACCCACTTTGGCCCGGTAGGCGAACTGTAGAGGGTCCAGGGACTCACTCACCACCGGCCGTAGGTGCTGCAGGACCAGTCTCTCCAGGGTTTTCAACCTCAACCTTCCTCCTGTAGGTGTCTTTTGCCCAGGGCCGGTTCTAGGCATAGGCGAACTAGGCGGTCGCCTAGGGCCTCAACCACTGAGGGGGCCTCGTCACAGGGAGAAGATTTTTTTTTTTCATGTATCCCTTACATGGGCTACTGGCCACATGTGGCCCCCACCTAGCTTCTTAATTTTGATCTCAAAGTGCACCAGATTGAAGCATTTTCATGGCAAATTTACAATTTTTATCCGGCGTGGCAAAGCAGGAGGGGGGGGGGCCTCTGTATAATATGTTGCCTAGGGCCTCAAAAGGCCTAGAACCGGCACTAAGTCTCATGGTCGGGGGGGTAGGACCAAGTCTCATGGGATTTGGGATTTGTTTATAAACATTTTGGTATTTGTTTATAAACATTTGTGATTTGTTTATAAACATTTGGGATTTGTTTATAAACATTTTGGGATTTGTTTATAAACATTTGGGATTTGTTTACAAACATTTGGGATTTGTTTATAAACATTTGGGATTTGTAAGTCTCATGGGGGGGGTAGGACCACTTCCAGTTGACCTGTAGTAAGTCTCATGGTCGGGGGGGTAGGACCAAGTCTCATGGGATTTGTTTATAAACATTTTGGTATTTGTTTATAAACATTTGTGATTTGTTTATAAACATTTGTGATTTGTTTATAAACATTTTGGGATTTGTTTATAAACATTTGGGATTTGTTTACAAACATTTGGGATTTGTTTATAAACATTTGGGATTTGTAAGTCTCATGGGGGGGGGGGTAGGACCACAGCCCTCACTGATCCTCTTTTTCAGCTCTGCTTGCACCCGCTTCAGTTCCGCCCTGTCACCAGCCTTAAAGGCTCTCTTCTTTAGATTAAGAAGGTCCTTTAGGTCTCCAGTGACCCAGGGCTTGTTGTTGGAAAAACAGCGTACGGTTTTGGTGGGTATGACATCATCCACACAAAATTGAATGTAATCCGTAATACAGTCTGTTAATCCATCAATGTCCTCCTCATATGAGTCATAGAATACTCCCCAGTCCGTGGCCTCATAGCATCCTCTCAGCACCTCATTTGCCTCAGGTGACCACTTTCTCACTGTTATAGTGGTCACTGGCAGTTGTTTGACCAAGGGCGTGTATAGGGATGTGAGGTGAACAAGGTTGTGGTCAGATCCACCCAATTTGGGCAGTGCTGTGCATTTATATGCACCCTTCACATTTGCATATAGGAGATCCAGGGCTAGATTTTGAAGGTGCGTTTTACCTATTACAGTAATATGAGCTGGGGGCGTGAGGTATGTCATATTGCAATTTTAAGCATGTTAAGAAGCGCTTTCGACACCCCGTGGAGTGCGCAAAACGGCCTTGAATTAGTCATGGGAGTGTTTAAGGCGTGTTTGAAAGTTACCCAATCAACATGTCCGTACTATTTTCTTTACCAGTCAGCTGATGTCACATACGGAATGCGCACTTTGGGGATCGTTATTATTACATTTCTTCAGGCTGGCACCATAGAAGACATGACATATGACTTTGTCACATTTGGGTTAATTATTCCTATTGCACTGCATGCTGTCACCTTTATGCCTCAAAATAAGTTGTTTCTATTGAGAAACACCAGTAAAATTATATTTTAATTTAAATTATAATTATATTATATTTGAAATGAGTAATGAGTTGAATGCGTGGTGCGTATGCCCGTGATGGTATGGTCTTCGCTCGTAGCATTTTATTGAAGAAGACTTGGATCGAGTGTGATACAGCGTATGAAAGCAAACCTCTCAAGGATTATGGAGATGTTTTTATTTATTTTTAAGGTTGAGAAATGAAATAATTATGGTCGTTTCTAATCTCAACCTTTCAAAAAGAATGGATGCGTCTTTTGCTGGCTGTTGCCATGTCTCATAGAAACAAGTAAATAGGTCTATAAAAAAAATCCCAAAATAAGCGCATATAACAGGGGTCTGTAACCTATTTTAAATGAAGTGCCATGTTTTTATTTTCTAGATAGTGAGTCTGCTATATCCAGATTAATTTTAATGACACCACATTAAAATAAAAAACATATTTTGATTGTCCACAAATATAAAGAAAATTTAAATATTTTCTTGCACATTGTTATAATGATCATTATATATCCGCCTGCAGTCAGAGTTCATAGTTTTAATGAATGAATGTGATTCATTGTGAGCTGGTAGATCTGCTATTTTCAAAAGTAACATTTTAATTACATTTTTGTATTAGCCGTCCTTAAGTTGGGCAAATGCATTAATCTGGGGATCCTTGACATGGGAATGTGCTGTGTGAGGATCACTGGTTTAAACAACATTAGGAGAAACCTTTAGAAACAAGAAAAGCAACCACAACTACCAATATTTACAAGCAACTTTACAGAAAAAGAAGCCGCTTATAATAAACAGACTTGGCAACACTCCAGCAGCGTCCCAGAGCCAAGTGTAAAATCAAACAGTGCTTTAAATTCTTTTTGCGTTTATGAGGTGCCTAGACCCACGTCTAATCGTTATGCGCAGGTCAAGGGGCTTAATAGCAAATTGCGCAAAGCGAAAATAATTAACATATGGACACTCCCACAATGCTAAAATATTCAGCAACGTCGTATTCCATATGTGTGTGCGTTCAACACGGGACGATAAGGCTTTCATAATACGATTGTGCGCAGAGCGAGGCCAATTTATGTATTACCACATGGTAAAACGCACCTTCAAAATCCAGCCCCCAGTGTCCTATCCTCCCTCGTAGTACAGCTCACAAACTGATAGAAGGTGGGCAGGGACCTGGAGAGTGACGCGTGGTTGAAGTCACCTGACACTGCCATGAATGCACTGGGATGTATTGTCTGGGCTCTTGCAATCGCAGAGTGGATGACGTCACACGCTGTTTCCGCGTTCGCAGAGGGCGGAATGTAAACAACAAACACGAGGACGTGTGAGTATTCACGGGGCAAGTAATATGGACGCATACTAACAACCATCAGTTCAATGTCAGGCTGCCAGATACGCTCTTTTACCGTGATGTGCCCCGGATTACACCACTTGCTGTTGATCATCACCGCAAGACCGCCGCCTACGGCCACGGAGTCCGGTACGTCCTTATGCAGCCATGTCTCTGTGAAGATCATCAGGCTACACTCCCGAGTCCCGATATTCCCAGTGTGACTTCGACAGCTCCGCCAACTCTTCCATCCTATGTGGCGCTTTGAGTGACCTCACGTTCCCCATGACAATGGACGGCAGACACGGTCTAAACTTTCGTCTGTTTGTTCGCCGTCTCACGCCCGCTCTGCAGCCCCGAAATCGTCGCATGAGTTCAGCTGGTAAGTTCAACTTCTGCCGTTTGCAGTTCATGTGCGGTTTCCTCAGGGCTACCAGCTGTCGCCTTGTGTATACAGTCATAGTGTGTGTGTCACTATGTCCACAAACAGACAGGTACAAGCTAAAAACTATACTGCAGTGCTATAACATCAAGCTAAAAACAAACATAAAACAGTAAAAACAAGCTAAAACACTAAAACACTGGAGCTGCTGTAACAGGCAGCTACTTCACGCAGCGCCTCCATGTTGCCAGGTTTGGCAAGTGTGTGGGAGCAGGTGAGAGGTGCAGGCTACCAGCAGGCTGCCATCCTCACCTTTCTCACTGTTGTCGGCGATGAATGTACTGTAAGCTGCCTACCACACTGATGTCACTATACTCGCACTTAAAGGAAGTGCTAAAAAGTCTGGTCACTGCACAGACTGAACTGATTTATGTTTTAATAGGGACTGGCTTGGCAAACCTTTTTATGATTTTTTTATTATGCACCCACAATTGTATCATGCAGATTAGTCATATTATGCATTTTATGCTCTTCTCGCTCTATCCTTTGTAACTGCAATGACCAACCAAGGTTTTCACCCATGTTACTTGTAGTTGTAATGTGATGTGACAATGATTGATTTTTCAGCGGGAAGCATAGATGTGGACCAATCTCTGCGAAGCCTGCTCTGAAATCAATGTGGTTATGTTGATGTTTATGCATTTTAGAAGTGGAGACTAAAGCTGAAATTATAAACAAGCTTTCTTTGAATTGTTTGCGAACACTGAAGTAAATAGGACCTAACACAGTCCATCTCCTTCTGTCTGTCTTCACTCTCACATTTCATCCAGATCCACCTCAGTTCCATCTCTACACACCTGTTCCCACTGACATCAGCCCTGTTCCCACTCTCTTCATCTAACCTGTAGTTCCCTTTCCTACACCTACACAGCTGTTCCCACTCCATCCCTGTAGTTCCCTTTCCTACACAGCTGTTCCCACTCCATCCCTGTAGTTCCATTTCCTACACAGCTGTTCCCACTCCATCCCTGTAGTTCCATTTCCTACACAGCTGTTCCCACTCCATCCCCATAGTTCCTTTTCCTACACAGCTGTTCCCACTCCATCCCTGTAGTTCCATTTCCTACACAGCTGTTCCCACTCCATCCCCATAGTTCCTTTTCCTACACAGCTGTTCCCACTCCATCCCCGTAGTTCCTTTTCCTACACAGCTGTTCCCACTCCATCCCTGTAGTTCCATTTCCTACACAGCTGTTCCCACTCCATCCCTGTAGTTCCATTTCCTACACAGCTGTTCCCACTCCATCCCCGTAGTTCCTTTTCCTACACGGCTGTCCCCACTCTCTTCATCTACCCTGTAGTCCGACTCACTATGCTGTAAGCCATATCCCCTCCCCTCTACTCTGTTAAATTAATATTTATTGTGGGGATACTTTTTGTCGCTGTGCACACAGACAATGCATGTATGGGAGTATGGAACCTTCCCCTGGGCCCTGACCATAACAATTGTATTTATTTTCAAGCAAGAGCAATGGCAGCAAGTGCGCCAAAAGCGGAGGAAGCTGAGGAGAACGCTGGCAGAGAGAGGCCTGGGTTGGACCAAGATAGACAGACAGAGTGCCCCCAGTCAGACAGGCACTGTTGGAACTGGGTGTGTCAGAGAAGCAGGTAGGTGCTAATCCATGCTATACTGTATATATTTTGAAATGCCAGTTTCAAAAGTTTAACTGCAGACTGCACTCCCAATTTTCTACGGTAATCTGAATACTCAACTCACTCCCTAGCACTCCTCTGTCCTTGTAAATTCTTGCCACCTTGTTTTGATATGTTTAAATCCAAATCCTATTCTGACCCCTCCGCATATATCTAAATGACGGAGCGGTTGCGCAGCAAAGACCCACCCGGCAGCACTGTTTAATGCAATTTATTTTCAAAACTTGACATGAGACATTCTGCATAAAGAGTACTTATTACTTTTGGTACTTTAAGTACATTTTGAATTCCAGACTAACTTTTTTTTAAACTTTTTCCACCATTTCACCTTACCTAATAATTGTGTGTATTGCCTCAAGGTCACACAGACCTGGATGCACAAAGGTATGTTTGCTATTGTCTTGTAGACTACTAGACCAGACATTGCATTTTATGTACAATATTTGTATTTAAAGTCTTAATTTGCATGAATGTACACAAGGGAGATATTGGTTCATTCATGTCGATATGACACCATTCAATGATTTCAAAATGATACAGTAGGCCTATCTATTTTGCAAAGAAATTAAATCTGTGTGAAACGCATGCATGCCACACACAATAAACTTTTGTCAGATGTGGGGCTCTATTGCTCTATTTTACAGACGGCTTTGTGTCCCAGTGGCATTCACTGTATAGACAGCTGAGTGTCTAGTGGAGACAGCCGAGTGTCAAGTGGTTATGCATGTTAGAGAAAAGACAAGAGGTAAATACACAATGACAGGTGTTCTTTGTATGAAATGTTCAATAGTTTATGCTTGTTTGTGAGATAGTTTACGGAAGTAGTGGCGAGCTTCATGATAATGGTGGGGATAACGATGTTCCCACTGTACGGTGATGGTAGATACTTTTCAAACATCAATTGAGAACAATAACTATAGGCTACCATTTTAAACAGACACAGACAGAACTAGAGAAGTCGAACTTTACCAGCTTTTGCAATGCGGCCTCATTCCTATGAAATCAAGTGGGCACTTGATGTTTGGTTGTAACTGATGTGCTCTTTACACGAGGATGGTGTTCATAAAAAACGGCAAAATAAAGTATCGTTTGCTGCTGTCATTTAGACGAGAACCGTGTCCACAGGAGGTGAAAACGCAACGAAGTGAAAACACCTCCCAGAGTGGAAATCTTTTAGAACGCCGTTTCCTATGGTCTCCATATAAACAGGCAAAACGGTGGATACGCAAAAATTGTGACATCATGGCTTACGTCAGCTCTGGTCGGCTCACCCGTGTCCTACGTTTTTACATGGTGCCATAGGCATGCGTCAGTTGCTAGGGGAAACGAACAACAACAACCATGTCGGATAGTCCGGTTTGCTGGAGGTGTGTGATCAGGACGCGACGTTTGTTTACTTTCTGTGTAGAAGAAGAACGGAAGTAGTTCTACGCATGCGTGACTTATGTCTATGGTGTATATATGCGCTGCGTCACACGGACCCCACAAGGACACGCGCCACCTAGCGACCTGGCATATATATGCATGCACTTTGTAGCGTTTTCATTCAAGTGTGCGTTCTCATGTAAATGGTCCAAAAAAATGAGAACGCAACGGGACTTTGACGTGTTATATGGAGATGGTCGCTGTCTAAAAGAGGCCTAAGATGCCGTTTGAGGTTTCATGTATTCATTACATACCACACTGTCTTTCAGCTCTTCCTCTGCCCCCACTGCCCACTCCAGTTGAAGTTCTTGTCATATTAACTGGTGGGTTTGTGCCTTTATTTGGATTTTTTACAAATAGACAGAAAAAACAAACTCAAGCAACAATATATATAATAATATAAAACAAAGATAGACTAGATTAAAAATAAAAAAAAAAATAAATTTAAATTTAAAATTAGTTTACACGACCAAACACTGCCTGACCATGGATCACATCAAGGACCTGCAACATGACTGAGGAACATGTTCCACTTCGAATCATATTATCTAACTGAGTGATTATTCATCTTAAAAGATGGGTTTGTGCCATTTAAACAGTAAAAATTTGTGCTCTGTGCGACTTCACTGGCGCTCCTGGAGCAACTAGTTGTGCTCAGTTCAAGTTCAGCTCAATCCAATGTTCTTTATGTCATGGAGAGAGGAACGCCTCCAGGTGTTGCTCGGCCTACCCCGTTTCCTCTGGAGACACGACGGGAATATAAAGCACCGTGCTACAAGCTCAGGTGGGTGATGGTGGACACGAAACACTTGGACAGAATTTTAATTCAGACTTGGGCACTGCTAAACTCCATTTGACTTTGAGGTAGAGGCTTTCTTTGGGCATGTTCATGAAGTGACGGAAATGTAATTTATGGGGGCTATTCGTATAACGTGCTATCTTTGGTGAATGGGCTGCTTGTGAGTCACAGTGAGACGGAAGCTCTGGAATCTGGATGTCATGTCCTTGGGGTCCTCCGAGGCTCGATTAATTTCAACTGTCATGTTGCTATCCAAACCAATTAGAGCTATTATACGTTAATTATCTATACTGAGGTCTGAGGCCCTATGGCATACAAATTATTCACTCTCACAGTTACTGTAAATTAACACTATACAGATTTGACTCCGTTCATCCCAGCAGTACTGTTAATCATGATGTCAGCCACTCTGTCTTGCTATTTCTCAATCCATTAAAAAGCTAATCCATCACTGCTAATAGCCCAGCTGAATGAACAGACCATTGCCAGGACCATACAAAGGCGAACGCTGCTCTTGAGAGATTGGCTGTCAAAACACATACGTAGGGGTGAAGACTTTGAACCCACCCTCCATATAAAAAATAAATCACATCAGATAACCTGAACAGTTTATTGAAGATCAAATGTAATGGAGATGTAGAGTAGGCCTACTTTTACAGATTTGGTGTAGAGGGGGAAAAAAGGAGAGGTCCTCCAATCAACAAAGTATATAGGTGATGGTGATGCGATGAATAGCCTCGGGAACTCTGGGTTACTTTAGTAACCTCAGTTTATTAATCAAATGGAGCGATGAGGATGGCGCTCCCCATCGGCGATCCTCTGAGCGGAATGAGATTAAATAAACGCCAGGCGCTTTGGTTTTAAAAGAAGAAAAAAAAAGCCTGGGGGAAGAACCCATGGAAATTTGGTCAAAGAGTGGGAGTGAACCTTGTATTTTCCTAACCAATCAGAGTGCAGAGGTGCGTCAATTCAAATTTGGTGATGTGTATCAACCAACCAGCCAGCATAACGGTTGGTTGAGTCCCAATTTACGATGGTCTTTGTGGTGAGGTTCCCAAAGTTATTAAGTCACATGAACACACTCACAGTTAGCCAAATTTTTGGCAGAGTCTTGTTACTCTAGCTTGTACATATCAGTTGACTGCTGAATACCGGCGCACATTGCGCACAATACGCACTACTAAGTACACACACAATCTTTTTTTCTCCTTCTGTGTGAGGTCTTGCATCTCAAGCAGATGTATTTAAACGCTCATCCTTTATTTACCAAAAGTAGACGGTAGGATTCTAATTGTAGGCTGTAAATATTCATATTTGGTTTTAATGATTTATTTAATGTCTGGACTTTTATGCTTTCCTCTAAGGATCTGTTATTCATTTACAAAGGACATTGTATATTATAGGTCCAGTAACGTTTTTTTACATGAGAAATGTCCAGCTCAATTAGATCTACCCACCAAAAACATTATTATAGGCTACCTTTTCTGAAAATAGTTTTAAGAAAGACGGGACAGACAGACAGACAGACACACACATAGCTGTTAGTTGGAGCGGTTAGGCACCGCTCAAGATTTACCAGAGGGGGCTTGGGAATAGAGGCGGTGACAACCGTGACATTACATAAGATAAACACACTTGGAATGGGAAAAAGAGGGGGGAAATGGAATTGGTAGGGTTTTCTATATTTAACTTTGTAATGCTACTGACATTTGTGCAGTGTGCACAATGACGACACTCTTGTAAACAAAGTATTGGGTTTGAGCTGACAGGCCCTTTTTAATGTCAATCCATCAAATTTTCTATATATATATATAACTTTGTAAGGCTACTGACATTTGTGGCGCACAACACTCTTGAAAACAAAAGTATTGCTTTGTGGGTTTGAGCCGACAAGCCCTTGTTAATGTCAATCAAGTCACCTTAAGTGGCATATGGCAGATGCCAATTTTGTTTTATAAATGATATATTTCTTTAGCTGCATGTCATGTGGTCTACTTGCACAGCCGTTGTGATCTATTGATAGATTGCGATCTACTTTTTGGGCACCCCTGACCTAGATTGTTGACTGGTGTCTCATACTGTGTATAATAACTATCTTCTAGCAATGTTCATATGATTATATAATATAACATTAAATACGTTTGCTGACTGTCATTTAATGACACAATCTCTAATACAATCCCATTGACTACATTAAAACTTAAGTGAGTTTTTAATGGCTTCCACATGGTCACGGAGAGGATGATGGAGAGGCAAATGAGAGCGAGGGAGAGAGAGGCAGTACTTGCAGGCACTTCATGAACATACAGTACTTATTTTTGACAGGCTATGTAATGATGGCCAATGTGTTCCTTAAACTTAATCAGCTAATGAGCTTCATATTGTCACAATGCATTGCATTAAAAGCTGGATGAGTGAGAATTGTCAGGATGTGACAGAAGTTCTCAGAGTTGGTTCGAGTGAGCAGAGAGAATCAATGAGTAGACTCGGTAACATGACGGAGGAACCTGGGGGTTATTATTGACTGAACTGAACTTCAATACACACATTAATCATGCTACCAAGATTGCCTTCTTTCATCTTAGAAACATTGCGCCAATTAGAGGCTCATCTGTCACTATAGACGATGCAAAAACCTTGATCCACGATTATTTTGTACGCTGACTGAGCGAGTTTGACGTGGATCAGACCATCCTCCTAGAAGGAGTTTAAATACGACCTGTGTAAATGGCATGAAATGCACTAAAACGCCACAACAAATAAGAAATGATTGACTTTCACTGGGAACGATCAATTACTATACTCTGGTATGCAACTTGAATTGCGCTGATTTGGCAGAAGTAGGCTTGGGCATTCAGAGCAAGGCAATAATGAGTTTTTAATGAGGTGTTGAGTATACATGGTCCGCAACTCTGCACTATGCCTGAGGCCTCACATTCTCACCCCAAGGCATCAACTGTCCCCACTCCCCTCCCCACTCATCTGATATAATCCTACCACTTTGTCAAAGTGACATCTTGGCATGATAACTTGTTGGTCCACAAGGGGGGGCTACAGTAATTAACACACAGCAGACTACACTTACATTTAGGTTAAAGTGATATTTTCTTTGCTTAACACAAAAGGTTAATGCACAAAATTATTTTCAAGTTGTAAGTTAGCCCATTCAACTCTTAATGGTGTATTTATATAGCGCTTTTATCCAAAGTGCTTTACATTGTTGAGATTGTTTATTACATTCAACCATTCACACATAATCATACACACATTCATACACCGATGGCAGAGGAAACCATGCAAGGCACCAACATGCTCATTGGGAGAAGCAATATGTGTCAGACTTCAGAGTCTTGCTCAAGAACACTTCGACACTAACTCTGGGAGGATTAAACTGGGAACTGGACACTCCCCCCACTACCCCTGAGTCACTGCTGCCCCTTGCTGGTTTCTCCATTAAGACTGATATGAAATCTCCTTTACTGCTTGGTACTGATAATTTGGAGCTAATGTGAGGGCTGCATAGCTGACTGAACCTCTAGTATAAAATGTCCAAATTTCATTCTGACCCCTCCACGAAAAGGCCTCGTTGTCCTGAATCATCTATCATTTATACATTATGGATCAATAGTGTGGACTTAGACAGTTTTTCGTCTGTGGCATTCTCAACCGCAGCTGTGTGATGATGAGGCACTGAGCGTCTATTTTGTGCTCGCAAGTTCATTTGTGGCGTTTTTATCTGCTTGGTGAGAGCTGAAAGTTTTTCAACTCTGGCGGAAGCGCCATAGTGTTTTCAGCTCTGAAAAAAGCCTTCTTCGACCCCCAATTCATTCTTCTTAATCAAACTCAAACCTCATTCCCTTATGACTAGGTCCATCAGGTATAGAATGGAGTCATACAGTTTGAAATGAGGGGCAGGAGCCATGGTGCTAGAGAATGGGCAGAGAAAAATAACTACAGGTTTATTTTTACACTTTGAGTCAAATTAGCACACTAAGGATTTTGCTGTGTACTGGGGAAGTAATATTTCCAAATTACCTTTACTCTGTCGGGGCTGTGATATCAATCTGTATGCATAATGAGACTATTTTGGAATGAACAACTCATATTCTGTAGTACATTTGCATGATTATCTTGACATATTTGAGTTCATCATCTGATGATCCTAGCCCCTGTGTGACCTAGCTAGCTGGTAGCTGTTATTCCCTTTAACATCAAAAAATACATTTCTACAATATCTACATTATTATGCGATTCTTGTTGGCAATCTAAAAAAGTCTAGCAGGGATATTTTCCTCCATAGGCTCAAAATAACACTGGTAAATGGCAAATTTCAATGGATAATGAAATTGCATAATTTACTAACGGCATGCTGTCTCTGTGAATCTGTAAGCATTCAGATTCAGAGTAGCATGTAAACACAGTAGGCCTAATAGTGATCTGGATTTGGTTGTTATAGTGGCCATTATTGGAGAGAGCTACTTCAGGGTAGTTCCTATATGTGCTTATTTGTGTTGGACAAAACAAAGATACAACTACGGGAGCAGCTAAACAGATTTTCTTCCCAATTTCATCACACGGCAGAAGGCAAGAGTAGAACAAAATGTATGGCTAGTAGTTTCTCTGTCTTTGTCTGAGCTCTGTTATCTGTTTATCACCTGTCCTGTCTATCGTCCTGGCCTATCTTCCCTTCTCATGCTGTGGCCCTCAATCCCCTCGTTCCTGTTTTATGGCCTGGGTATAAAGACTCTGCAGGATCTTTCGCTCAACTATCTCTAAATCAGTTCTAAGCATCCATTCAATCCATTAATCTGTTTAATGTCACCTCCACCTCCAAGTAGGCTTTGGATTAAAAAAAGAAAACAATCAAAATGACACACACACACACACACACACACACACACACACACACACACACACACACACACACACACACACACACACACACACACACAAACACACGGAGTCTGAGTGAGTACAATTGTTAACTAATTCAAATCTTGATTAATTTGTTACCATTTGAATCTTGCATTTTTTCCTATTTGACTTATAACCATAGACTGTAAAAAATATGGACAAAGCGTTCCCCGGGTCTAACAACACGTAAAATGAAGCCTGTCAGTCCTTGTATTGTAAGTCGCCATCTTTCTAGATCCGTTTGGGCCCGGCTGGCCCAGACAACGAGGCGGGACTTCCCCCCCTTCTTCTTTGTTGGTTTTTATTTTGACTCGAGTGGGTGGGGGATCCCGTTCATAGACTGTAACGGTAGCCACGCCCCTCAGAACATACGCGACTTTATGGTCATTTATTTAATAAATGGGACCATAATTTTCCCAAAAGAATATTATGACATCAGAAATGAGACTTTAAACTAGTGACTGGAAGCAGAAAGTATTCATGTAATTACAGGTAATACAGTCTAGGTGAAGTTGGGCCCAAATACATGGACTTCTATGGGGCTATGGGTTTTTTTTTGGGCTCAATGACAGCGCCACAACAGGCCATTATATGAACTTTCAGGATGTTCCTTAGTGGCTTCACAAAATATCTGTCTGACTGCCCCCTGCTTATAACCATCATCATCATCATCATCATCATTCACTAAAACTAAACAAAAAACAAAACAAAAAAACCCACAATTACCGGTATATATGGTTTGGTTTTGTGAATTATATTTTTGTGATGTAATGAACACCATTGCCTTGGATGATGGATCCCACGAAGATGGGTGTCAACTAATTCCCTTTTATTAAACAAACAGGCATTTTCTTTGGCTAATGAACCCTACAGTATATCCTGACTGGCAACCCTTTTTAAAGACTGTTGCTATATCAACCATGCTCATTACCATTTTAGGCCTAAACATACTGTACGAGGATGTTTGCATTATATGAATACAAATTCACATGAAGCTGCATTCACATGATGTTACACTTACAGTCTGCAAAATGAATATCAGATTATAGTCACCCAAACGTGAAATAGAACTTTTTTGTGATAAAATTG